>NC_091436.1:37768251-37850095 GCF_964237555.1 Oryctolagus cuniculus
GGTGCAGGGGCCCAAGGACTTGGGCCATCTTCTACTGCTTTCCCAGGCCATAGCAGAGAGATGGATTGGAAGTGGCGCAGCCAGCATTCGAACCAGCGCCCATATGGAATGCTAGCACTGTAGGCATTGGTTTTACCCACTAAGTCACAGTGCCAGCCCCCAAGCATCTTTTTAAAAAGTCCATAGCATGAAACCCATTTGATTTTTCCTTTCCCATCTGTATTCCTTTTATTCCTTATCCTTTAATTATTGTACTAGCTGGAACCCTAGGCATAGGTCTGAACAGAAATTGTGAGTGTGGGCATCCTTACTGTATTTTTGGTTCTGATTCTGTGGATTCAGGCATTCAAGTCTTTCACCATTAAGTTGAATGGTAATGAAAGGTTTTTAATGAACAACCTTGATCAGAAAGCACCCTTCTTTTCCTAGTTTGCTGAGGTCATTTTGTTTTAATAGTGAAAGGATATTGAACTGTGCTGGGTTCTTGTTATGGGTCTTTTCAGTCTTGTTCTTTTCTCCTTCATTTTGTTAATATGGTAAATTATATAGATTTCCAGATAATAAATCAATCTCTCAATCTTAATGTAAAACATTCTTGCTCATAATTGGTGTAAACACACATCGAATATCTTCTATCTGCTAAGCATGTGATGCTTATTTTTTGTCTGTTTATGAGAAATATTACTCTGTAGTTTTATTTTCCTTGCATTACCTTTGTTTTTGCTATCAGTTATGTTGCCTTCATAAAATTATTAAAAAACTGTCCTCTCTCTTCTAGTAGCCGTTAAGAGTTTGTAGAACACTGGTGTGACTGTTTCCTTAAATATTTCTTTGGACCAATAGTAAAGGCATCTGAGCCTTGACTTTTCTTTTTGGGAAAGTTTTTTAAGTGTGAGTTTAATTTCATTAAAAGCAACAACCACTGGCTGAGTGTCCCATATCCAAAATCCTTGAGACACAAAGTGTTCAGATTTCCAGTTTTTTTTCTGACATTGGAATATGGGCATACACATAATAAAATGTCCTCACGATAGGATCCAAGTCAGAAAATAAAATTCTTTTATGCTTCACATACACCTTATACACACAGGTTGATGGTAATTTTATACAACAACTTTAGTGCATCCATGTTTTGACTGTGACTCAACACATGAGGTCCGGTGTGGAATTTTCTAGATGTAGCATCATCTTGGTGTTCAGAAAGTTTTGAATTTTGGAGCATTTTGGGTTTCAGATTTTTTGGAATATTTGCTTTCTATTTTTTTCTTAGGTCAGTGGTAACAAGGGTGTTTCAAGAAACTTGCCTATTTCGCGTAGGATGTTAATTTTATTGACATCCTTTTTTTCAACTTTCCTTTACTATTCTTTTAATAAATGTAAGATCTCCAAAGATTTCTCCCCTTTCACTTTTGGTGTTGGTAATTTTACATCTTACTATTCTCTTGATTATTCTGGAAAGAACTTTAAGCATCAGTAGGCTTTTTCATAGCATGAATATTTTGTGTCCTTACTCTCTATTTTTATGATTTTTGCTCTTTAATATTTCCTTCTACACATTGTAGGTTTAATTTATTCCTGTTTTTGTAGCTTCTTCTGGATTTCCCACACGGGTACAGAGACCCAAAGACTTGGAACATCTTCTGCTTTCCCAAGCCATAGCAGAGAGCTGGATCAGAAGTGAAGCAGCCAGGTCTTGAACCGGTGCCCATATGGGATGCCAGCACTTCAGGCCAGGGTATTAACCTGCTGTGCCACAGTGCCGGCCCCAAAAAATAGATATTTAAAATGTATTAATTACATCAAGTTAACTGATAGTATTATTTCAGTTTTTGGTCCATTTGTTTTGAAGTTGATATTGGATTCACTTATATTTACTATTTTTTTCTTTTCTTTATTTATTTCTCATTTTATTTGAACAACAGAGGGAGATTTTTCTATCTACTGCTTCACTTCCCAAATGTCTGTATCAGTCAGGCTGGACCAGGGTGAAGCCAAAACCCAGAACTCAATCCAGGTCTCCCAAGTGAGTGACAGGGACCCAAGTACTTGAGACATCATCTTCCTAGAGTGTGCAATAGCAGGAATTTGGACGGGAGTTGGAAGTAGGTCTCTAACCAGACACTCTGATATGCTATGCAAGCATCCCAGGTGGCATCTTAACCACTGTACCAAATGCCCGCCACGTATTGTTTTATCTTATGGATGAAGTTTCTCCTTTATCATTGTAAAATGACCTATTTTATTCCTGACAATCTTCTTTCTGGAATTTGTTTTGCGATGAGTGTAGCCACGTCAGCTTTCTTAGAGTGTCCACATGGTACATATTTCCCATGATAGCCAGCATATCTTTGAGGCTAATTTTTCATTCAGTGTAATAGCATTCACATTTTAATTATAAAAGATGATTTTTATATTTAGCATTGATATGTTACTCCCTTGTCTAGGTCTGAGTTTGTATCTAAGATTATATCATTTTCCTTCCACCGGAAGAATTTTCTTCAACATTTCTTGTAAAGCAGGGTTTTTGGCAATTAATTTCCTCAATCTTCATTTCAGAAAAGGATTTTTGCCTTAATTTCATTTATCTTTTAATTTATTTTTGTGTGCATCTATCTATTATTTAAGAATCAGAGAAACACAGAAAGAGATATAGACAGATAAACAGGGAGCTCAGATCTGCTGGTTCACTTCCCAAATGTCTGCATCAGTAAGGGCTGGACCTTTCAAAGTCATTAACTAGGAACTCAACCTGGGTCTTCCAGACGGATGGTAATGATCAAAGTATTTTTTTTTTTTTGACAGGCAGAGTGGACAGAGAGAGAGAGAGAGAAAGGTCTTCCTTTTCCGCTGGTTCAACCCCCAATGGCCGCTGCGGCCGGCGCACTGTGCTGATCCGATGGCAGGAGCCAGGTGCTTCCTCCTGGTCTCCCATGCGGGTACAGGGCCCAAGCACTTGGGCCATCCTCCACTGCACTCCTGGGCCACAGCAGAGTGCTGAACAGGAAGAGGAGCAACCGGGACAGAATACAGCGCCCCGATTGGGACTAGAACCTGGTGTGCTGGCGCCACAGGCAGAGGATTAGCCCACTGAGCCGCGCCAAGTATTTTAACCATCATCTGCTGCCTCCCGACATGCACATTAGCAGGAAGCTGGAATCAAAAGCAGAGCCCAGAATTGAGCCCCAACATTCCAAATGGAATGTGGGTATCTTAACCCCTGTCTTAACTGCTAGCCAGATGCCTGCCTCTTGCCTTAATTTTTGAAGAAAATATTTTTCCGGTTATGAAATTTTATACTGGCATAGTTTTCTTTTAGCATTTCAAAAACAGCTTCTAGTATGCTGGTGTTTGGTGCAGTGGTTGAGACACCACTTTGGATGCCTGTACCCTGTGTGGTTTAATCCCAGCTCCTCCACTTCCAACCCAGCTTCCTGCTAATGTGTACCCTGAGACGCAGAGGGTGATGGCTCAGCTACTTGGGTTCTAGCCGTGCACATGGGAGACTCGGATTGAGTTCTGGGCTCCTGGCTTCAGCCTGGCCCAGTGCTGGATGTTGGGGGCATTTGGGGAATGAACTAGTGAACGGAAGGTCTCACTGTGTCTTTCTCTCTTTCAAACAAAGTAAAAATTTAAGTATGAGTCCAGCGCTGCGGCATAGTAGGTAAAGCTGTCACCTGTGGCACCAGCATCCCATATGGGTGCTGGTTTGTGTCCTGGCTGCTCCACTTCCAATTCAGCTCCCCACTAATGTGCCTGGGAAAGCAGCAGAACATTGCCCAAGTCCTTGTGCCCCTGCACCCACGTGGGAGATACCGAAGAGGCTCCTGGCTCCTGGCTTCAGCCTGGCCCAGCCCCAGCCATTGTGGCCATTTGGGGAATGAACCAGTGTGTATGGAAGATCTCTCTCTCTCTCCCTTTCAGATAAATAAATAAATCTTTTTAAAATATATATATTAGATTTGTATTTTATTCATTTGAAAGACCGAGTTACAGAGACAGAGAGAGGGAGAGATAGAGAAAAATCTTCAATCTGCTGGTTCACTCCCCAAATGGCTGTAATGGCCAGGACTGTGTTAGGCTGAAGCCAGGAGCCAGAAGTTTCCTCCAGGTTTTCCATGCGGGTGCACTACCACTGCTTTTCCATGAACATTAGCAGGGAGCTGGATCAGAAGTGGAGTAGACAGGAACTGGCCCCTTATGGAATACCAGCATCACAGATGGAGATTTAAACCAATGTGCCAGAGTGCTGGCCCCTAAAAATACACTTTTTAAAATGAGTTGAATAGTTTCATACCAAAAGTCTGCTATTTTACTGATCTTGTAACAGGTTTTCAGAAAATTTTGATCATGCCTTGGTGTGGGTCCAGGTTTGTGGAGGTACATAGGTATTTATAATTCTTGAAATTTGTTGGGGGATTTATTGTATTCATGAACTTTGGAAATTTTCAGGGATTGTTTCTTCAACAATTTTTTCTGTCCTTCACTCAACCACAGTATCCAATCCTCTTGAACTCTAATTACTAGGATATCAGTCTTCCTGACATTGTCCCACAGATCATTAAGTTTCTATTCTTTTTTTCCATTTGCCTTTTTCTCTGTATTGCACATTGGATAGATTGCATTATTAATGTCTTATATTTCACTAATCTTCTGTACTATTTAATCTGCTATTAATCCTATACAGTGAAAATCTCATCACAACTACTAGATTTGTATTTCCAGATTTGTTTTTAATCTTCATTTTTCTCCTAATTATGTTTACGTTTTCCTTTATGTACTTTACAAAGTTATAATTCCTGTTCAAAAAAATCTTATCTTGTCTACTAACTTCATCATCGCTGTCAATTTAGGGTTTATTTCTTTGGGCAATTTTTCATTTTCCCATTGGTCACATTTCTGGCTTAATGATAAACCTAGTAATTTTAATTAGATATAAAACTTTGTTGTTATTAGGTTTTAGAGGATCAGAAGTTTGCTGCATTCCTTCAAAGAGCATCAGTCTTCGTTTTGAAAGGTGATAGGTAGGTTACTTTTATACCTGTGAGATCTAGTTTTAGCTTGGCTTGAATAATTCTAGGGCAGCTTTCATCCAAGAGCTAAATCTACTACTAAAACATCACCACTATTGAAATCTCAAATGATCTATGAGAAATCTTCACTTTGGCCAGAATTCAAACATCTCCCTGTCTCATGTATGCATTGAGAATTACTCTGCTTATAACTCCCCAGGCTTTCTTTGCCTTGTAGAGTTCCACTCTACCCATGTGTGGCCTAGGATTTAGCAAAGATGCAAAAGGACTCTGATACACATTCCTAGAATCCTTTTTCACATGTAGCTCCCCCTTTCCAGAACTTAGTCCCACAAGGTCCAGATATCTCAGCTTCGATCTCTATCTTTAAGTCAATGAAACCTCCAGAATATTTTGGGCTCCCCTTCCAATTTGGAAATTCACCACTGGACTGAAAGTTCAGACTTCATCTTTTAAAGAACACAACCTTATGCTGCCAATTGCCCAGTGTTTGTAGTATATTGCCATATTTTGTCTGCTCTTCCAGTTATTTGGGCGGGTTGGGGGAGGAGTAGGTTGTATCTGGTGACGGCCTTTTCATCACGCATAAGTGGACGTTTGGAGTACTTTTTGCTGAATGACGTTGTGAGGCTAGACTGTGTGTTTTGAGGTCCAGATGAGAACAAGTGCCACATTACCGAGGTGAAGGGAGTGCTCGTGTTTGTGAGGCTGTCATGGCTCCCGGCAGGGAGGATCAAAGGGAAGGCGCTGCATCATTCCGTCACCTCCGTGGGTTTCCACCTTTGAGATGGAGCCAGCAGCACCATCCTTCTCAGGGCAGAGTTCTTCTCAAGGGATAGAGGGGCGTGCGTGGCGCAGCGTAGGGAGTAACAGCTTCCGAAGCTGATGTCTGGGTCGTTCCTTGGCAGAAGAATAGCAGTAGACAGCAGCTAGGACACAAAACCCTGGCCGAGACCTCCCAGAAAAGCTTGTCTTGTGGAGAAGGGGGAATGCACTGGCAAACACACCTATTTTTACATCAGACTGATCTCCAGTGTTTAATTTCCAGATCCATATTGCCTTGTTTTCTCAGCCTGGAAACAACAATAAAACTGATTATCAGTTCGAAAACTTTTATTGAGCTCCTTTGTGTACAAAAAAACAATCCTTGTCACTGAAGGCTCCAACACACCTGAGGCAGAGACAGCTGGCCTTAGACCAATGAGCACCAGTGTGGGTGTCTGGGGTGTGGTGAGAGCACAGAGGGGAAGCCTTTACTGCTATTTGGATGTTGCCAAAGGTAGACAATTCAAAACAGAACTTTCCCTCTAACATCCCAGACTTTTAAAACAGGTTACCCTGCCAGAAGAAATAGAGTTCATTGGCTTACCCAGTGAAATACAGACACGTGTTTACTAGCTTGTTCAGTCTTTCCTGCAGTATTTTATCTTCCTCCAGTGTGAAAGGCAAGCCAGTTCCTAGTATGCCTTGAACAACCGCGGTGATGTAAATACATTCCACTGCCCTGCTTGCTTATTGAACTATTCTGCTTTCTGAACACAAGCTCTTTCTAATTTCAGACATGAGGTTTTCAATAAACAAATAGGGAACACAGTCAAAGGAAAGGCAATGGAAAACCAAATAGAAAAATAAACCTGAAAACGTATCTGTTTGCAATCATAGCATATTTTCAAGCCAGTCCTAAGAAGTACAAAATTGAGGCCTATCGGCAAACTTGATCAATTCCAACAACCTGCTGTTAGCCACTGGAAGAAAGGAAGCAGTTTTTCACATAGCTATTGTCTAGGTGCAGTGCCTCGTATTCTACATCCCACCACATACCCCATTCTTTATGAAAGTGTAACAATAAAAACGTTACAAAAAATGTGCATCATGGACTGTTCCTTGGCCATCCTATCTAAAATTGCAATCGACCTCTCCCCAGCCCCCTCCCCATACATCTGCATGTGAACGTGTGTGTACCCGTGTGAGAAGCTCTGCTGGAAACGGAGATGGCTCTTCTGTTAACTCAGCAGGCATTGATCTGTCTGCTAAATGTGTTCACCTCAATGGGAATCCCAAAGCACGGTATTAACTCCCTCCCTACAAATGGCTCCTAGCATATGAAAGAGCAGAAATCAGCAGCACAGAGAATGAATTACTTATAATGAAAGTGGGAGCACATTGATGGCAGTGGGAAATGAGCCTCGGGCACTAAAATACCAGCCGAGTCGAGTCTCTTCCCACCCCTTCTAGATCCAACTCGACGTTGTGCTGTGCACAATTGTACCGTGCAGCACTGCCTGTGTGGAAGAAACCCAGGGCAGCTTGGAAGGTCAGCCATTTTCCATGAACCAGGAGATGCGCTGCTAAGGATGATCTCCCGGGCACTAGAACAAGCTCAGTACTCAGCTAACAAAAAAATTTAATTAAAACTGAATGATTCTGTTCCCGTATGCAGAGACTAAGGAAAATGTGTAGGGAAGGGAGGTTTCTTGCCTCGTGCCTCTAGAGGACACACACCGTACGTGAGCATGCCCAAAATAGAAGAGGCAGGAGGAACACGCGAGCTTTAAATAGAGAAGGCTCCTGTTACACGTGAGGGGAGGCACAGGTTTCAGCAGTGCCTCGTTTGCTTCTCCATTTATTTTAGGGCCTCAAGAGGCTCTCTGCACAGGTGCTAAGTCCCTGAGCCTTTCTTGCCTTCTCCTTTTGTTTTCAGCACAGATCAATATTTCTTACTTTTATAATAATTTTTATGTACTTGAGGACAATAAACAAATAGAAGGAACTTCCATGCACTGGGTCACTCAAATGCTTGCAATAGCCATGGGTGGGCCAGCCTGAAGTCAGAAGCCAAGAACTCAGTCATGGGCCTCTTACGCTTGTGGCCAGAACCCAAGTAGTTGAGTCATCACCTGATGCTGCGAGGGTACACGTTAGCAGAAAGCTGGAATCAGGAGTGGGGATGGGATTCAAATCCTGCACTCTAACATGGGATGCGGGAGTCCCAAGGGGCTTCTTAACTGCTCTGCCAAATACCCACCCCTAAAAAGCTTTTTAAAAATTATTTACATATTATATTCATAAAAGAACCCACCCTCAAATGGGTATATATGGTATAATTTCATTTATTTTGGAAAGGGCAAAATAAAGGAATAGAGGACAGCAGTTGCCAGAGATTGAGGGTAAGGGAGGGCCCCAAGTGGTGTCTTTTAATAAATTTATATATTTGAGAGGATGGTGCTGTGTTGCAGCAGGTAAAGCCGGTAAAGCTATATGGGTGCTGGTTCGAGTCCCAGTTCCATCTGATGCTCCATTTCCAGTCCAGCTCTCTGCTATGGCCTAGGAAAGCAGCACAAGATGGCCCAAGTCCTTGGGCCCCTGTACCCACATGGGAGACCCAGAAGAAGTTCCAGGCTCCTGGTTTCAGATTGGCACAGCTCTAGCCATTGCTGGCCATCTAAGGAGTGAATCAGCAGATGGAAGATTTGTCTCTCTCCCTCTCTCTTCTCTCTCTGCCCCACCCCTGTCTGCCTCTGCCTCTCTGTAACTCTGCCTTTCAAATAAATAAATAAATCTTTTTAAAAAATTATTTATTTGAAAGGCAGAGCAAGGGGCGGAGAGTGAGAGAGAAAGAAAGAGAGAGAGAGATCTTCCACCTGATGGTTCACTCCCCCAAATGACCAGGTCCAAGCCAGGTGCCAGGTACACCATCTGTGTCTCCCACATGGGTGGCAGGGACCCAAGCATTTGGCCCTCATCTGCTGCCTTCCCAGGCACATGATCAAGAAACTGAAATGGAAACGAAGCAGCTGGGTCTTGAACTGCCTCTATGATATGGGATGCTGGTGTTGCAAGCGGCAGCTTAACCTGCTAGGCAACACTGCCCCCCTCACCCACAAGTGCTATCTTAACTGCTGTACCAGCCGCTAACCTGAAGTAGACCACAGTCCAAAAACGTCACATGGAAAATTCCACGGGGCATGGCTCTCTCCTGCCTCCTCAAGCCCAAGCAAGCCCCCTCCCCTGCGTACCCTTCCAATTGACCTCTGGGACAGCTGCAAAGGTCCCATCTGTGGGAGGCTGGCCACCTGGTGTCAGCCACTCCTACCAGGAACAAAGCAAAGGGTCTCCCCACTCTCAGACTCCCCTAATTTAGAGCAGGGCAGGGTTCTAGTGTCACACAACCAGCTCCCAGCACAGGTCCGAGGAGGCCTAGGCTTGTCACCCCTCCACTTTATCTGACTCAAATCTGCTCTCATACCCCTCCTCCTGCCCACCCAAGTTTGATGCTTCCTCTGGCCTGCACGGAGAATGGAGTATAAATCAGTCATCTTACTGTGACCAGTTTGTTGAACAAACAGGACTTGTGGTTTCATCCAAATACAGCTTTGTTTCTGTTTTCTCCATTCCTTTAAGCTTTGTTTTGTGAGGGTAATAATCCTGGCAGTCCCCCGGACTTCTGTTTTCCTCTTCTGTATCGTGCGTATTTCTTCAGTCACTTAGTCATAAATGCCATCTCCTTTCAGTCACCAGAGTGTCCACTCCTGATATCAGTCAAATCTCTGGTTCCTGATGCCAGCTTCCTGTGAACGCAGACCCCGGGAGGCAGCATTGGTAGCTCAAGTAATTGGCTTCCTGCCACCCATGTGGAAAACCCGGATTGCAGCCCTGGTCATGGCTTCACTCACCCAGTCCACAGGGGGTTGTGGGCATTTGGGAAATGAACCAGCAGATGGGAGTGCATTCTCTCTCGCTCTCTCTCTCTCTCGCTCTCGCTCCCTCTCTCTCTATTTGAGGGCTCTTGGCAGTTTCTCTAAGCCCCTCCTTGACCCGAGATGATTTTCTGCTAGGCATGACCCCCACACTCCCTCCCATACCTCCTACCTCTTTGGGCCCAGACCTTCCTAAGCAGCCCTCTGCTGCCCCACGGCAAGCCCAGCCTGGCCTCCTTCCCGCGGGGGATCGTCACATATCCTGGATAGCAGGCAACTCCCCAAACATCTGGCCCCACACTGGGGTGCATCTAAGCTTCTTGTCCCGCTAGAATCCCAGGGGGGAGTGCAGCCGCCCCTTGATCTGCTTGGCTGATGCTGGGATCACAAGCATCAGGCTCCCCTGTCTCCAACCACAGGACATGGCGTCCCAGGTTCCCCATGTGGTCCGCTGGAAGCCCTCGCCTCGGAAGCTTGAGGTTTGGGGGCAGTGTCAAAGCCGGACATCAGTTAAAGTAGGAACAGCGGGCGATGGGGTTGAGGACACTACCGCGAATGTGACTCCTCAGCATCTGAGAGGAACACGGAAGCAGGAAGCCTCTCTGATCTCCTGCCCATCTCCCCCTAAGCAAACCAAAAAGGAACTCCGTGACATTCCTCCCAAGCAGGCCCTCAGACCTTCACTCAACAAGGTACCCTCCCTATACCCAGAGGAACGGAACGTCCTGATCAGACAGAGAAGAACCTGAACACACAGACCTTGTAGGTTCTGCCTGGCTGAGTATTTGGATCACACCCATTTGGTCCAAACAGATTTCTTCATAGCTATCCACTTTTTCCTCAAATTCAGCGTCACACTGCACAGAGTTCCCTGCATTTTAGGTTTTGCACCTGAAAGCTCTGTGTGACTTAAAACTCAGATTAGATGAGGTGTTTTTTGTTTTTTGTGGTTTTTTTTTTTTTTTTTTTTTTTTTTTTTTTTTGCTTTTTGTTTATTACAGGGACCTCAACCCTGAACCTAGCAAGGAGAAGAAAGATATTTCTTTCTCCCTACACAGGTTTTGTTCAGTAACTACTACAGTGGGAAAAAGAGGTAGGCTCCAATTTTATCTTTCTGGACATTATAAAGGGAAAATGAGGGAGTGGGGAGGAGAAGCAAGCAGGGTTGGGTAGAGTTGGAGGAGGAAAGTTAGAAAAAGCAGGTGGGAGGGCTTCTCAAAGGAAACACTGGGGTGTGTCTGCTGGCTGGCATTTACAGAGGGCAGGCTGCTGCTCTCCCAGAGGCTGGGGGACACAGGTCCTGTCCGGGCTGACCACTCTATCTGCAAGGAATGACTTCCAAGTCCTCAAGAAAGACACGCCTGGCTTGCAGAAGATGCATGTAGCAGGAGACACATGTATTTCTCAGAAGGACAGAGGGAAGATTTACAATTCTAAGCCGTGTGTGTGTGTGTGTGTATGCTCTAAGAAAGGGAGGTTAGGAGCCCATGGTCAAGTGTTGACTGCAACAAATGACAACTTATTTTCCAGACAAAAACTCAAAGGGGAGCTGGATCATGCGAGAGATACAGCCTGGGGCTGCCAGGCTGTGGTAAAGTTGGCCGGGTCTCTGTGTGCTAGGGTTTCAGTGGGTGCCTTCAAGCTGCCGGTTTTCATAGTCTCACCAGACACTCTGCTATGGAGAAGATAAGATAAAAAGTATGGCTTGTTCCAAGTCCTCCTCCCATTACTTCTGTTCCGGACCTTACTCGGGGGTCTGGGTGTTGCTCCCTCTGCTCACGTGGCTCTCGGGAAGGGTCTGCGTCACACACATTGGTTTTCTGTGCCAAGCTAAATGATGTCTCACTGGAAATAACCACAGGCAGGGCCCAATACTGACATCCCGTTACACTACCAATCCAATGGTTTATTCCAAGAATTGGGCCATCGGAGAGCTCAAAAACCAAAAGAATAAAAGAAATGGAGGCTGGCACTGTGGCACAATGGGTTAAAGCCCTGGCCTGAAGCACCAGCATCCCATATGGGCACCTGTTCGAGACCTGGCTGCTCCACTTCCCATCCAGCTCTCTGCCATGGCATAGGAAAGCAGTAGAAGATGGCCAAGTCCTTGGGCCCCTGCACCCACATGGGAGACCAGGAAAAAGCTCCTGGCTCCTGGCTTCGGGTTGGTGCAGCTACGGCCGTTGCAGCCAATTGGGGAGTGAACCATGGGATGAAAGACCTCTCTCTCTCTCCCCCTGCCTCTCCTCTCTCTGTGTAACTCTGACTTTCAAATAAATAAATTAATCTTTAAAAGAAAAAGTAGGGTCAGCGCCACGGCTCAATAGGCTAATCCTCCGCCTTGCGGCGCCAGCACACCAGGTTCTAGTCCCAGTCGGGGCGCCGGATTCTGTCCCGGTTGCCCCTCTTCCAGGCCAGCTCTCTGCTGTGGCCAGGGAGTGCAGTGGAGGATGGCCCAGGTGCTTGGGCCCTGCACCCCATGGGAGACCAGGAGAAGCACCCGGCTCCTGCCATTGGATCAGCGCGGTGCGCCGGCTGCAGCACGCCGGCCGCAGCGGCCATTGGAGGGTGAACCAACGGCAAAAGGAAGACCTTTCTCTCTGTCTCTCTCTCTCACTGTCCACTATGCCTGTCAAAAAAAAAAAAAAAAAGTAGAAATGAAAACTGGGCTCCTTTTGTTCTTTTTCTTTTCGTTGTAGCTGCCCATTGAAGACAAGGTCACATCTGAAATAAGACGGGTGGTGGGGGAAGCAACGAAATTGCAGGGAAGGGTAATTACAGCCACACTCATGTCAGTAGGCTACGTGTCATTCCAAAGCACCCAGCCCTGTATCTGACCCATGGGAGATGTTCAATAAACGCATGAGGGAATGAATGAGTGGGCCATTTTCTAAGTAATGAAATCTTCATGCAGTGCTTTTTATGGCCAAAATGCAATAAGCTTTCTAACACCTGAATAAATTCATTTTCCTTTGAAATAGCACTTGGTTTATGACAATAAATTTATTATACAGCATTTTAAAAATCCAAAAATGGATAAATTATGAAGTAAACTCACCTGAAATCCCACCACCCAGAAGTCATGCCTGTTGTGGCAGGTGTCGCGGTGTGGCCAGTTAAGCCGCCACCCGACACCTATATTCCATGTTGGTTGCCTGATTTGAGTCCCACCCAGTCTGTACTTTTGATCCAGCTTCCAGGGAGGCAGCAGATAACAGTCCTTTTACTTGGGTTCCTGCCACCCACAATGGGAGACCTGGATTGAATTCTAGGGTCCTGGCTTCAGGTTGGCCCAGCCCCGGCTATTGCAGATATTTGGGTAATGAACTAGCAGATGGAAGATCTCTCTCTCTTTCTCTCTCTCTCTCTGTCATTCTGCCTTTAAAATAAAAAAGTAACACTTTTTAAAAAACTATCACCGATAACATTTTATATAAATTTATAAATATATTAGTGTGTATTACTTAAAATAGAAATAATATACATAATACTGAATTTATATGACAAAAATTTGATTTGTCCTCTCTTGCTGGTGTGGTCATTTTTTTCCTATAAGGCACAACTTTGCTTAAGTTTGCTGCCATGTTTGCCATGTTTCAGTTTGACTTTTAGGTCTTGTACCAGTCAGCTTTTGCCAGAATAATGCCACACATGGTGTGGGCGTGGTTCAGATCTGCTCCACACATCTCCTTGTTTCAAGTCTTTGCTTGCTTCGTGTCCACTAACCAGCCTGTTGGCCAAAGCAAGTCAGATATCCAAGCCTGACATCAAGAGAACAGAGAAACAGCCTTGGTAGGCTTAACTGTAAAAAGTCACATGAAAAAAGCAGTCACATGGACAAGGATTCAGAAAGGGGTAAAGAGTTGGGAATAATAATCCCATCCACCAAAGGCTTAAATGTCTTTATTTATACTGTTTCTTTCTAACTAGATCTAGAGTATTCACTGATTTTTAAAATTGCTTCATTATGGTAAGCACCAAACTATAAAAAATTAGCATAGGTATGAATGCATTATGCACTGTTCATTTCTCTCTCTCTCTCTCTCTCTCTCTGAGACTTAGTTATTTATTTGAGATGCAGAGTTACAGACAGAAAGAGGGAGAGACAGAGAGGCCTTCCATCTGCTGGTTTACTCCCCAAATGGACACAATGACCAGAGCTGGGTCAATCCAAAGCCAGGAGCCAGGAGCTTCTTCAAGGTCTCCCACACAGATGCAGGGGCCCAAGCACTTGGGCCATATTCTACTGTTTTCCCAGGCCATAGCAGAGAGCTGGATTGGAAGAGCAGCAGCCAGCACATGAACTGGCACCCATATGGGATGTCAGTGCTGCAGGAGGAGGCCCAGCCTACTGCGCTGCAGCCCCAGACCCTGTTCATTTTTTTATTATTATTTTTTATTATTTTTTGACAGGCAGAGTGGACAGTGAGAGAGAGAGACAGAGAGAAAGGTCTTCCTTTGCCGTTGGTTCACCCTCCAATGGCCGCCGCAGCTGGCGCACTGCAGCCGGCGCACCGCATTGATCCGATGGCAGGAGCCGGGTACTTCTCCTGGTCTCCCATGGGGTGCAGGGCCCAAGCACTTGGGCCATCCTCCACTGCACTCCCTGGCCACAGCAGAGAGCTGGCCTGGAAGAGGGGCAACCGGGACAGAATCCAGCGCTCCGACCGGGACTAGAACCCGGTGTGCTGGCGCCGCAAGGCGGAGGATTAGCCTAGTGAGCCATGGCGCCGGCCTGTTCATTTCTTTTAAAAGATGAAGTTGGAGTTCTCCAGACTCTGTATTTAATACAACATGCTCTTTCTCTTTTATCTATTCATTCCATTCCTTTCATTTGAATGCTGTGTTGCATTTTTCTTTATGTTTTCACACGTGTTGCTTAATTCAGAAGCCACCTTTCTCAAGGTGTTAGTAGATCCCAAAAGTAATAGCTTTCTCTTTTCTGTGTCTGAAATCTTTCTACCATGGCTCTCAGGGAAAAGTAATATTTTTCTTATGTTAAAATACCCCCGGGCCAGCTCTGTGGCATAGTGGGTAAAGCCGCCATCTGCAGTACCTGCATCCCATATGGGCGCTGGTTCGAGTCCCGGCTGCTCTACTTCCAATCCAGCTCTCTGCTATGGCCTGGGAAAGCAGTAGAAGATGGCCCAAGTGCCTGGGCCCCTGCACCCACATGGGAGACCCAGAAGATGCTCCTGGCTCTTGGCTTTGTATCGGCGCAGCTCTGGCCATTGCAGCCAATTGTGGATTGAACCAGCGGATGGAAGACCTCTCTCCCTTTCTCTCTCTCTCTCCATTCCTCTCCCTCTTCCTCTCCCTCTCTGTGTAACTTTGACTTTCAAATAAATAAATATTTAAAAATTCCTCATATTTCTAATATCTGTATCTCATATTAAATATCCCACATTTGTGTATATAGACTTTTTAAAAAATATTTTATTTATTTATGTGAGAGGTACAGTTAAAGACAGTGAGATGGCAAGACATAGAGAAAGGTCTTCCATCTGCTGGCTCACTCCCCAAATGGCCGCAACGGCTAGAGCTATGCCAATCTGAAACTAGGAGCCTGGAGCTTCTTCCAGGTTTTCCACACGGATGCAGGGTCCCCATGGACTTGGGCCATCTTCCACTGCTTTCCCAGGCCATAACAGAGAGCTGGATTTGAAGAGGAACAGCCAAGATTAGAACCTGTGCCTATATGGGACACTGGCACTGCAGGTGGAGGATTAACCTAATGTGCCATGGAGCTGGCCCCTAGACTTTTAAATTAAGCATATCAAGTAAAATATTTTTAACTTGTATTTTATGAAATGAACAAGAAAGAGCACTGTTAGTACATTACTTAACATTAATCATGTCATATTGTTTTAGAATTTGGAGGTTATCGGCACTGATTTGAGTCCTAGCTGCTCCACTTCCAATCCAGCTTCCTGCTAAGGTACCTGGAAAAGCAGCAGAAGATGGCCCAAGTGCTTGGGCCCCTGCACCAAGATGGGAGACTTGGATGAAGCTCCAGGCTCCTGGCTTCAGCCTGGCCCATCCCTGACCATTGAGACCATTTGGGGAGTGAACCAGTGGATGGAAGATATCTGCCTCTCCTTTTCTGTCTATAATTCTGCCTTTCAAATACATAAAACAAATCTTTAAAAAAAAAAAGAAAACCAGGAATTTCCTTTTGATTCTTCAAGTCTACTCAAAGAATAATATAAACCGAGAAAATTCTTTCAGCAATGATACAATAACTACTATAACAACTGATCCGTTCAGTAGTTGCCCACGTGTGGTAATTAGCTGCTATGAAACACGTCACATGAAATGTGCAGGTGGTTTCTTCTTTTTTTTAAAGATTTATTTATTTATTTGGAAGTCAGTTACACAGAGAGAGGAGAGGCAGAGAGAGAGAGAGGTCTTCCATTTGCTGGTTCACTCCTCAGTTGGCCGCAACGGCCGGAACTGAGCAGATCTGAATCCAGGAGCCACGAGCTTCCTACAGGTCTCCCACACGGGTGCAGGGGCCCAAGCACTTGGGCCACCATCTACTGCTTTCCCAGGCATAGCAGAGAGCTGGATCGGAAGAGGAGCAGCCAGAACTTGAACCAGAGCCCATATGGGATGCCGACGCTTCAGGCCAGAGCGTTAACCCGCTGCGCCACAGTGCTGGCCCCATGGTGGTTTCGTTTTCTGACCAGACAGGTCAGGTGCCTGATAATATGTGTGTGTTTGGGGGGCGGGTAGTGAGCATGTGCTCTTTCAGACTAAATTACTTTTTACAAAACAAAGTTTTATTTATTTATTGGAAAGGGAGAGGAAGAAGGGAAAGTGGAGTGGAGAGAAGAAAGCCCTTCTATTTGCTGCTTCACTCCCCATGCGTCAACAAGGGCCAGGGCTGGGCTGAGGCCTGAGCCAGAAGCAGGAATACAATCCAGATCTCCCACGTGGTGGCACAAACCCAGTTACCTGAACCAGCACCGCTGCCTCCCAAGGTCTGCATTGGTAGAAAGCTCGAGTCAGGAGCCAGAACTGAGAACTGAATCCAAGCACGCCAATGAGACACATGGGTGGCTTAACCACTAGGGTAAACATGCACTCCCCTAAATGGATTCTTACTCAGGACAAGAAAAACACCCACTCTTTCATGTGACTGGGAAAGCACTATTTAATGGTGTGCTCCTCGGCTCCTCAGCTGGGGGTTGTGTGGCCCCCATTTGGAGGAGATTCAGGCAATGTGGGGCATACACTAACTGAAACAATAACCAGAGGGTGCTGCTGGTATTTAGCGCCTGGGTCAGGAACGCCAACTTCTAGAGCACACTGTACTGTTACGTACTACTCAGTACACAATCCAAAATGCCAATGTTGAAATAGTGATGTAATGAAATGTACCCAGTATTAGTCAGAAGTTGTAGGTGCAAACAATAGAATGAACTTAAGCTAGTGTAAGTGGAAAAGAAACATAAAATGATATTCAGTGGCTCACAGAATTCCCGAAGGTCTTGAGAATCAGGCTAAGTAGACAAACAGCTGTAACAATTCCCCACTACACTGCCAGCTGCTCCAAGGGGACACTGTTGTCACTACTCTGTGCCAGCTGGGACTGCCTACTCATGGGATGGTGCCTTGGCCATTACTGCTTCTTAGAGCTGGTTCTCTCTTCATCATCCTTGTCAGATGCGTTGCCTCCATGTAAGGCTTCCCTCTTGCCTGGAGGGCTCAGACCCCATGTCTGAACCCCAGTAGTGACACAGAAGGTGGAGAAGGCGAGCTCCAGGCCTCTACCTTGGGGCCTCTACCCTGGAGAAGCAAAGCTCAGAAGATGGGAAGCTACATAAATACAGGAGAGGTGTTCACAAGATGCTGGGCTGTCAGGAAGTGTGAGAAATATTCACCAAACCATTCAAAGCCCATGCCACATGCCATTGCGGAAGGACACTAACCAAGCATGAGCCTGTTAAAAATAGCTTCTCAATTTGTCTTCCAGAATCTTAAAAAGATATCCTGTGTCTCTCCCCATTGTTGCATATTCATCTATTTTTTGCAGTCCCATTTCCATATGAGGTATTCTTTGGATTAATGCGTGTCATTTTTGTGTCTTTCCAAAGCACTGTAATTCTTATCCAGCTGCAAAGGGACTTGTTTCTTTGTCCTCTCACCTCCTACAACTTTATACATCCCACACGAGTGTTTTCAAAAGGATTTTTTTCTGAAACAATGGGTAAGATAAAATGGACGTGGTCAGAAAAAAAAATCAGTGAAGAAATTACAGCGCACTTGGTTCAGACATCACGGTGACATTGTGCCTGGCGGGGGCTGGGCAGGAGCTGTGGAGTAATGTGAAGTGTTATACCAATTTGTTATACGGTCACTGAAGAACAAGAGCTGAAATACCATAAAGCTGCCTAAGTTGGAAGTACGACAAGCAGGGCTCTAAGACGAGACAAAGCATATGACATATAGTTCCGTGTCATAGGATATTCGCTTTCCAGAAATGATTTGAATCATTAAAGGGAAAGCAACACAGGTTTCCTGGAAATAATGAATTAATTTCTCAATTTTATTATTCCTATCTTTGATGCTGTCACAGGATCGTGGTCTTCCACTAAGTGATGAATGATGGAATCTGTAGGGGAATACCTATTAGCTTACGTTTTGAAACCATCCCAAATGAATTCATCAGCTATGTTTAATGGATACAAATAAATAGTTTCAGCCACACTACACTGGAAATGATAATCACACCTTCCTTCAAAGCTTTCAAATTACCTTATAAATAAGCCTTATTATCCCCAATACAGTGATCTAGGAAAGAAGTCCAACAGCTGGTATCAATTTTAAATGACCTGATTCTGAGTGGATTGCTCTAATATTCATTTTTTATTGCAAATGAATAGGGGTTTGTCTTGCTATGTGTACTACTGTCAAATTCATATAGGGACCCAGAATCTATTTTTAAAACACACCAGGCTTATTTATTATTATATGAGATCTACATGGAAAAAATTGGAAGTCAGGAATGCATATACAGTTTGTTTAAATACATAGCTCATTTAGGTGAGACTTTGTGGTGGAATGAGAAGGCCAGGCCAAGATGGCTGCTGGCAAGCGAGTGTCAGTTACTCAGGAATGGCTTCGAAACCCACCTGGCAACGGAGCCTGTCTGGCAACAGGCTGTGATTGGACGGCTTTGGAAACCACATGGCAACGGAGCCTGCCTGGCAACAGGCTGTGATTGGTTAGGGCATAAACCGCCCCCTTGACTGGACTGGCTGCCTTGGCTATTTAAGCTGCTGTACCAACTACAATAAACAAGCCTGCGGTGCTCGCCTCTGGCCTGCTTTCACCCGACTCCCGGGGTCTGAGTGGTGACTCCGTGCCTCTTGCCCCCACCACGCTCCTCCTCTCAGAACGAATCAACCTCAACAAGACTTGAATTTTTGAAATAATGAATGATGGCAGGTTATTCATTTATCAGTCATGTTTGGAGATACTATAGGTTTGTTGTCATTGTATAATGAAATAAGTTCTCAATTTGCTGGTTTATGTACCTATGAGTGAGTACAGAGGAGCAAATACATCTTACTGGTATTGGGCCTAAAAGGACGTCTACAGCATGAAGTCAAACTGTTTTAATTACCTCCTTACAGAACATCTGGTTGTTGGGATGATGGGGAAGTGACTCTTTTGGGGTTTTGGAGTGAACAGCTTGTATCATAAGTATGCTCTAGTTTTAACTCTAGTGCATCTCAAAGTTCTATAGTCCACACTGAGAAGTAGACTGATATAATAATAATCTAAAAATCTGTAAATAGAACTAAATTCAAATCTTGTCCTGTTGCTGAAAATACTACTACTCTTTGACATCCCTCAAAATATTCATGTAGAAGCCTATGGCCTAGCTATCCCAATTCTGGGTATGTATCCAAAGGGAACGAAATCCATGTATCAAGGAGACATCTACACTCCCTTTTTCATTGCAGCCTTACTCACTATAGCTAAAATATGGAGTCAACCTAGGTGTCCAGGGAGGGATGAATGGATGAATGGATACATATACATATATCACACACACAATGGAACATTACTCAGCCAATTAAAAAAGAAAAGGAAATCCTGACATTTGCAGCAAAAAGGATGGACCTGGGATTAAGTGAAATAAGACAGACATAGGAAAATACCAATGTTCTCTCTCATATGTAGAAGGAGATTTTAAAGTCGATATCAACTCAGAATAGTGTCTACTATAGAATGGCAAGGGTAGGAAGAGTGGGAATAGAGGGAGGTCAGACCAAAATGTTGTCAAATACAAGTAATAAATTCGAGGGCTCCATAGCAGCAGGAGACTACAGTTCAGAATACTGCATTACACATTGTATGAGGACCTAAAAGAGAGGACTTACAGGCTCCAGACACAGATAAGGAAATGGAAATGCTAATTATGCTAATTACATGGCTGGACCAACTTATGCTGTATATATGAGTTGAAATATTTTATTGTACCTTATAAAAATGTACAAGTATTATGTTAATCAAAAAGAAAATTTCACATAGGATCTACTATTTTTTCATTGACTGATGCCCCAAAAACTTGGATCTTGGTTACAAATATGAATATGTTGCCACTGGGAATTCTTTGAAGTTAAAAACTAACACAAGGGAATAAGAATATAAAATATTCGAGAACTCTAAGCCTCTATTCCTAACAGATGGACTTATGCGGCCCAGTCAAGAAGGTTTTCCCTAGTGGCAGCAGAGACAGTGGCACTGACAAGAGTACAGTGCTCTACAATCCTTAGAAATGACCTGGCCCAAACTTTTCAAACTACGAGTTGATAAGCAAGACTCAGAAAAGTGATCTGATTTGCTCAAGTTCACACGTCAGTGGTGGACCCAACTCTAGAAGCCACAGTGTACCTTCTAGCCCCAGCAGGCACTCTGTCTCAAACTATGCAAACTGACTGTCAGAAGACAAGGCTATAACGTATACAGTACCAGTTGAGGACAACATACTCTTGCTAAGTGACTCAATGAGCATTTTCATGGCTCTGATCCATGGGAATATAGTCATATAAAACATGAGATCCCAAACTTATATTTTTTTACAAATTAATGTTTTGTTCGGTTTTAAATGGAAAATGAAAAAATTTTATTACTTTCCACTGTCTATAAACCTGCTTAAATGGATATATTTCATTGATAAGGATTAGAATCCTTAATCCTTAAATTAAGTATCTGGATGTGTGCTTTTCCTAATTCTATCACATAAGCTGATTGCCCCCATATATTTTCATAGAAATTCAGGGATTCAAGGAAGCTGGTTTAGTTAAAAAAAAAAAGTGACTTTTCTTTCATTACACATCCTTAATTTGTGAAATATATTGCACTTGGTACCAAGAGTAAGTGTCACACTGTGGAAAGAGTGTTGAACAGATCAGAGTCTAAATTTAGCCCTACTTTTTATTAGCTTTATGACCTTGGGCCATTTAACCACACACAGTCCCAATTTCCTAATCTGTAAAAGTACTAATTACTTCTTAACAGGGTCACTGGAGGGGAGAAAATTAATTATGAACCTAAATCACCGGCAATACAGCCTGGGCCTTACCAGGTATTTAACAAATGGAAATTGAGTCTCAACTAAAATTACAGAAGTGAAACCCTAGATTGCAAAAAGTATACTATTTTTAGGCTTTCAAATTATTCAGATGGTTTGGGAATTGCTCCTGGAGGATATTTATAGACACATGCTGAGAAAAGCTACCTCTCCTGAAATACTGTTAACTTAGATGATGGGATGGTGAAAATAGTACTGGAACACTGAGATACGAACCTGGGTTGCAGTTCAAAACCAGTTCCCTAATAGCAGAGCGGCCTTGGATAAGGCACTGACCTCTTGGCATGTGTGTTTCCTCAACTGAAAAGGCAAGAATAAAAATACGTGTGCTTTCTATCCCAAGGGTCGACTTAAGGAGGGATCTACAAACAGAAAAGATTCATGGTGAGCAGCAACGGATGGATCCTCCCCTTTCACCTTTGCTATCCAAGTCACTTCAGGGACACACAATTATCTGTTTATAAGATGCTGCTTAGCTTTTTTTTTTAATTTAATGATTTGTTGTTAATATCATATGAAGCGTGCTGATTTGAAATGATTTAAAATTCTAAACTTGAGGGTGCCTTGGCAACTATACTATCTTAGTATGAAGGACAGGGATATAAAAGTGAAGAAACAGTGAAATAATCAGGGCTCCTGCTTATGGCTTCATTGTCCCAACACAACTCCAACAACTTCCGTGAGTGAAGAAATAAATGAGAAAAGGCAACAAGGGAAAACAATGCATTTATTAAGAGACATGAAAATGCATAAACTCATTTATAAATAAATGCAGTATAATATACCCTGTGAAAAAATAGCTAAAAATCCATGAGCAAAGTGGAGTCTATATTTGAAATGATTACATATTTGATGTCCAGTCATTTCCCCTTCTGTCATGATTTATTAGTAGCAGCAATTTCACAATGACTTGAAAAAGCCATTACCAATAACCACCATTATAGAACATTTTTCAAGAACGCTCTTTAAAAATGAATCAGTGCAAACAAATTTGGATTACCAGGGATATGGTAAGACCTGGGCCTTAACCTCAAAAAAGTATAAAAAAAAGTCCAAAACATTCATTCATGAAGAAATGAAAAAGCAAACTTCATTTTGATCAGTGAAAAATAACACATATGGATATTATATATCCATATATCCATATATCACTTAATCAGTAATTGCAATTATTACATTTATAAATCTTCTTTCAAGTACTAATGTTCAATAAACATTCAAATTCTCCTTAAAAGTTACACTAGATATATAAACATGGAGACAATGCTTATCTTGATTTAACAACAGCAATCAGATTAAGAGAGGGCAGGGGACCCTAAAATAGTGTTGGGTTTGAGTTGTATTGTTGTTGTTAGTCTGTAAATAATTTTTCACAGTCTGTTTATACCTGCAAGGACCCGAGGAACATCTCACAACAGCTAATTAAGAAGTAATCTCTATGAAATAACATTACAGAAAAAAAACATTTTAAGACACAAGTTTAGCTAAAAGGGGGGGGGGCACAAAGTCAGTATTATTTGGCAAGAAATTGTTAATTCCTTACCAAGTATTGGTTTGCTGTTGTGCAAACACTACCAGAACAGTTCTTTGGCATTCACCAAAGAGCTATTTAGTAATCTGAAAATATATCATAAACTATTTTATCACGTAGTGCTTACGTCAAAGTCATACTGAAATCAACATCATTTCCTTGATTATTGTGAATAAGTCTTTCTTCAAAAAGCTCCCTCCTAATTTTAGCCTGAGTCTCCGGCTTTAATAAAAGTTCCTTTATCTGTTTCACTTTGGACTTCAATTTCATTCTTTCTCGATGTAAAGCTTCGTTAATTAAGTCTTGGATTTCAATTGGTTTCTTGCCTAAGGAAAAAAATTATACAAAAAATTTAACATACAAATGTCAATGGAAAACATCAAACATGGCACACTGACTTATCAAAATAGGATTAAAAAAACCTTTAAAATGTTGCTCACATTTTATAGAAAAGGTTGCATTTTGCCAAAAATATATAAAAATATATACATCAAACATAATTTACTGTAAATCAGGATCAATGCATAGTGACAGCACACTTAGGACAAACTCAAAATATTAGGGACTAACTGTACAGATGGATAATCTCAACAATGATTCTTTTACGCTTAGCACTTGAGAGCTGTGTGTGAGTTTTGGCCTCAGATAAAATAGTTGAATGCCCTGCTAAGCAATATAAATGGCAGGATTCCATTTATGGCAAGGCCTCTCCTATGGCCTTTAATCTGAGTCCAGGAGGCATAACCCAAAGTCCCCTCTCTCCCTTGTGCATAGCTGAGGGCACATGAAACGCGGGCCATTCTTCTTTCATAAATTAATTTCCTCGGCTAGTGCCAGCACTCTTTCTCTTCTGTTGTGTTCCAGAAATGCAAACACGTCGGTCATGAAAAGTAGTAGGCAATCTCCACGGATTGGACACGAGACAAACAGCACACTGCAAGTCAGTCCCTGGACTCAGCAGAAGGGAGCAGGGATGCTTTCCACAGCGCAGCGGGAGCCTGTGTTCCGGCCTCATTTCCTGTTGTGATCACTGTCATTGCCATTCCGCTCAGCCTCGCCAGTTTTCACAGAGCTCCCCTCCCCTGGCTGCTTTTTGTTCTGTGTTTCTTCCAGATACTGCTGCACAGCCTTGAGCACCGCATTCTCCACCAGCCTCTTACTGAGCCTCAACAGTTCAGCATCGTCAGGCTCCCCTCCATCCTTTTCACCTACATTCCACAACAGAGAAGAGAGGTCACTGAGTCATATTGCCATAGAAACTCGGCATGCAAGGCCCAGCTTGTTCAGTTAGTGAAAAAGATCAAGTGTCCTTAAGTCTGGTCAATTAGATCTACAAGACTAGGGGGTTGACTTTTCATTTTGTATCTGCAGAAGCAGGAGTCTGCCTATTCCTGAAGTCTTTGGGTTGAAAAGTAGTTCACCTCTCACAATCTGGGAAATATGCTAGCTAACAATGATGGCAGCTCCCCGTTTCTACATGGAATTTCTGCTGTTCTCTCATTCAAGGCTAATCACTACTATTAAAGTGCATGTGCCCCCCACCTGAGTTTACCAAGGACACTTGTGCGTGCCTTGCCTTCTCCAAGGCTAAATCTCAGCTAATCTAGCTTTCCTGATCATGTCATCACTTAGGATTTTAAAATGTTTGGCTTATAGTTTGAGTGTTAAATCCTCCACCTTCCCATGAAGACAAAGGCAGTTACCACTGTTAGGAACTGGTTGAAAATCAGCTTGTAAAACGAATATTCTTTTTATTCTCAGGGCTATCACTGCAATTTAAGAAATAGGACTTTCTTCAAAGAAGAGTTAGGCTCGTGATGATAAATTATTAGATGTTAATACTTTACAGCTGTTTTTCTTCCCAACTAGCAAAGATCTAGGTTTAATTATCCCAGTGTTCATTTCACTATACAAGAGCTGGTTCCCAACTATTCTCATGCGACACACATTTCCCAGCCACTCTCTTCCTTGTCTCCTTTAACTGGGAAAGCAGCTCAGCCTTCCATCCAGGCCCTCATCTCGCTCTATTAAGCTGTAGCCCTGGGCAGTCAGATGGTTGGAGGCAAAGAAGTCATCAGAATGCCCACACATTTGGCAAGCTCAGTTTTGGAGATCACTCAGGGGCTTCAGAAGGCAAAGCCAGTCATGCACTTGCATCTCTGATCCTAGTACAGGCAGACACAAAGGGTGTGAGCAGGAAGCTTTTCCATCTTCTCATGTTAAAAGCATTGAAGAGGTATGCCCAAGGTGAGACCCAGCCCAACTTTCCTTCAGAGCCCTACCACTTGTCTGTAACACGTGTAGGACCAAGTCTACCTATAACCAGTCCTGTTCTTCCCAGTGACACCCAAGTAGAAGGGAGGATGGGTTAAGGCCCAGACAGAGATGCTAATGGTAGCAGGCTTTCCCCACAAATGTGACAATATGGCACCAAAGACCCAATAGTGCAAGATAGAACATTTGCAATAAAAAATGTGTTTAGAGTTGAATAAACTTCAACTCAGTGATAACTGTATATAACATACTAAAAACAAATGTCAGGATATTATTAAAAGGAAGATAAAGAAAATAATTAATAATGTCACTTAATTGGGAGGCAAGTTTATATTGCAGTAAGAATGAGTATATTGCTTAATACTTAAAGGACTTTATCTTACTCTCACAACACAAGTGCTTATGTTGTATAGATAACATCACCAAATATGGTACCTAAAACTACTTACCTAAGGGCTCTTCACATTTAAAAGGGAAAATCAAAGTTCAAATGAAAGAATGCTTGTTAACTCCACTGGGATTGGGGCCGGCACTGTGGTGTAGTAGGCTAAGCCTCCATTTCCCGCACCAGCAACCCATATGGGCACCAGTTCCTGTCCTGGCTGCTCCTCTTCCAATCCAGCTCTCTGCTTATGGCCTGGGAGTGGAAGATGGCCCAAGTGCCTGGGCCCCTGCACACACATGGGAGACCTGGAAGAAGCTCTTGGCTTTGGATCAGCCTAGCTCCTGCTGTTGTGGCCATTTGGGAAGTGAACCAGCAGATGGAAGACCTTTCTCTTTGTCTATAACTCTGCCTCTCAAATAATATCTTAAACACACACACACACACACATACTAGAACTGGCTCTCTGAACTTGTCACTCTATTCATGTTGTGTTTCTAGGCCAGAGTTCCTGTGGGCTGTTCCTGAACCTACCAGCTTTCTCTTGGGTAAGATACCAGGGCTGTGGCATTTGAATTTAATTAATAACTCAATCTCCAAGATCCCTCTCAAGTCTAATATTGTAATTCTGTGATTTATAAGGGTCCACAATGAAGTGTTCCTGTAACTTTAAACATTAGGAGATTTTAAAACACAAAAAGCTTCCCCAAAAAATGCTAATTCTCCCTTCTGGCTGTCCTATTTTTGTTTAGCTTTCACTATTATGCAAGTCAATCAAGCTCAAAACAAGACTGTCACCATCTTTGTGTTCCTTTCTCATCAACCCACTTAATACTGAGCCCTGTCAATGTGGACTTGACAGTTTCTCCTTTCTTCAATGCATCTGGTTATCACACCTCTAGATTAACATCTCTAAAATACCCCCAGACTTTCCACTCTACAGGGAAAGTTAAGCTTGTCTTCCAATGCTTTCCAAAATTTGTCTTTGCAATCTGACCACCTCCCACTGCCTCACTGCCATACACAGTTTTCAACATCTTTTTAGGGGACTCCACATCATTCCCTGTTTCTAAACAGCCCTCCCACTCTTTTAACAATTAAAATCAAACGCCTCCATGAGCCTTCCCAGACAAGCCCAGGTGGAAGTGATAAGCCTCCACTGCGTTCCAGTAATTCTAAGCACATGGAGAGTACACGGCCACTTTACTTTGAACAAATGTGTGAAGGGGATGTACTGTATGTCCAGAGCTTTTCCAGATTACAGGGATAGTGCAATGCATAAAACACATCTAACTGGTTTTCTTAAACTGTTAAGAATTTACAAACCTATTTATTGATGTCTTTATTCAGCAGCTGCTGATTTGGTATCAGATGGCTTCACTGCTGAATTCTACTAGACGTAAAAAAGAACTAGGTGCTGACACTGTGGCATAGTAGACTAAAGCCTACACCTGCAGTGCTGGCATTCCATATGGGCACCTGTTCGTGCCTGGCTGCTCCTCTTCCCATCCAGCTCTCTGCTTACGGGCCTGGGAAAGCAGTCAAAGATGGCCCAAATGCCTGGGCCCTTGTACCCATATGGGAGACCCGTAGAAGCGCCTGGCTTCAGATCAGCTCAGCTCCAGCACCTGTGGCCATTTGGGATGTAAATCAGCAGATGGAAGGCTTTCTCTCTGTTTCTTCCTCTTTATGTCTATAACTCTACCTCTCAAATAAATAAAATCCTTTTTTTAAAAAAGAACTAATTCCAATAATTTCTTCTCAAGCTATTCAAAACAATTGAAAAGAGGGAATCCTCCCAAACTCCTATGAGGAAAGGATCGCCTTAATTCCTAAACAAGAAAAAGATACAACAGATATTGAGAACTATAGATCAATTTTCCTGATGAACAGACACAAAAATCCCCAATAAAATGCTAGCTAATTGAATCCAGCAACACATCAGAAAGATCATTCACCTGGACCAAGTGGGATTTATCCTGTATGCAAGGATGGTTCAACATTCGCAAATCAACATGATACATCACATTAACACACTGAAGAACAAACCATATGATTTTTTCAACAGATGCAGAGAAAGCATCTGATAAAATACAACACTGTTTCATGATGAAAACCTTAAGCAAATTGGGTATACAGGGAACATTCCTCAACACAATCAAGGTAATCTATGACAAACTCACAATCAGCAACTTATTAAATTGAAAGCTTTCCCACTAAGATCTGGAGCCACACAAGGATATGTAATCTCACTATTAATATTTAATATAGTCCTGGAAGTTTTAGCCAAAGTCATCAGGCCAGAAAAAGAAATCAAAGGGATACAAATTGGGAAGATGAAGTGAAACTATCCATATTTGCTGATAGCATGATTATTTAGAGGGGATCCAAAAGACTCCACTGAGAAATTATTTGAACTAATAAATGAATTTGGTAAAGTGGCAGGATATAAAATTAACACCAAAAAATCAACAGCCTTTGTATACACGGACAATGCCACAGCTGAGAAAGAACTTCCAGGATCAATCCCATTCACAATAGCTATAAAGAAAATTAAATACCTTGGAATAAATTTCACCAAGGATGTCAAGACCTCTACAATGAAAATTATAAAGCATTAAAGAAAGAAATAGAAGACATTAAAAAATGGAAAAATCTTCCATGTTCATAGATTAGAAGAATCAATATCATCAAAATGTCCATACTAAAAACAAAAAAAGTCCATACTACCAAAAGCAATTTACAGATTCAATGCAATTCCTATCAAGTACCAAGGGTATTCTTCTCAAATATAAAAAAGATGCCAAAATTCATATGGAAACACAAGAGACTTCAAATAGATAAAACAATCTTAAACAATAAAAACAAAGCTGGAGGCATTACAGCACCTGATTTCAAGACATATTACAAGGCAGTTATAATCAGAACAGCATGGTACTGGCACAAAAACAGATGTGTAGACCAACAGAACAAAACAGAAACTCCAGAAATCAATTCACACATCTACAACCAAATGATCTTTGACAAAGGAGCTAAAATCGATCCCTGGAGCAAGGACAGTCTCTTCAACAAATGGTGCTGGGAAAACTGGATCTCTGCATGCAGAATTATGAAGCAAGACCCCTACCTTACACAAAAATCCACTCAAAATGGATCAAAGACCTAAGTCTACGACCCAATACCATCAAATTACTAGAGAACATTGGGGAAATCCTTCAAGATGTTGGCATAGGCAAAGTCTTCTTGAAAAGACTCCAAAAGCACGCATAATCAATGCCAAAATTGATAAATGGGATTCCATCAAATTGAGAAGCTTCTGCACTGCAAAAGAAACACTCAGCAAAGTGAAGAAGCAACTGAAAGAAATGGGAGAAATAATTTGCAAACTATACAACTGATAAAGGATTAATATCCATAATCTATAAAGAGCTACAAGAATCTCAGTAACAACAACAACAAAACAATTCAGTTAAGAAATGGGCATAGGACTTTAACAGGCATTTTTCAAAAGAGGAAAGTCAAATGGCCAATAGACATATGAAAAAAAATATTCACTAGCCATCAGGGAAATGCAAATCAAAATCACAAGGACATTTTACCTCACTCCAGTTAGAATGACTTTCAGACTGAAATCAACAAACAACAAATGCTGGATGTGCTACACACAGAAACATGGTCATCACCCTGAAAGAAGGTAAAGGCAGAAATTCTCCCAATAAAAGTATAAAGGAAATCCAAAGTAAACAATAGGAACATTTATGGGAAAATGGAAGGGCCAAGTTGTTATTTATCAAAAGTCACCTTGATTGTAAATGGCCTCAACTCTCCATTAAAAGATACAAAGTGGCTGAATGGATTAAAAAACAAAACCCATCTATGTGCTGCCTACAAGAAACACATCTCACCAACAAAGATACCTGCAGACTGAAAGTAAAAGCATGGAAAAAGATATTCCATGCTAACAGAAACCAAAGAGCTGGTATAGCCATAAAAATAATCAGACAAAACAGACTAACACAAAAACTGTTAAAAGAGACAAAGAAGGGCACTATGCAATGTTTAAGGGATCAATTCAACAGGAAGATGTGACTATAATAAATGTATATGCATGTAATTACAGGACATCTGGCTATTTAAAAGAAATGTTAATGATTCTAAAAGAGACACAGACTCCCATATAATAGTAATGGAGGGTGTCAATACCCCACTTTGAGCAATGGACAAATCAACCAGATAGAAAATCATCAAAGAAACAGCAGAGTTAATCAACACTACAGACCAAATGGACCTAATGGATATCTACAGAACTTTTCATCCTACAGTTACAGAATACACATTCTTCTCACCAGTGCACAGAACTTTCCTTAGAATAGACTACAGGGCAGGCCATAAAGCAAGCCTCAGCAAATCAAAAAAACTGAAATCATACCATGCATCTTCTCTGACTACAATGGGATGAAACTGGAAATCAACAACTCAAGAATCTCTAGGCCATATGCAAACACATGGAGACTGAACAAGCTCCTGAATGAACAGTGGGTCATAGGAAAAATAAAAAGAGAAATCAAAAAACTGTTTATGAACAGGTTTTTTTCCACAATTTCATTGAACTCTTTACTTAGATATAACCTTCTGTGTATAAAGTTAATTGAAAAATAGATTTTAGTAAAAAATAAGAAAGGAATAGGAGAGGGAGAATGGAGCAGAGTGGGAGAGCAGGTGGGAGGGTGGGCACAGTGGGAAGATTCACTGTGTTCCTAAAGTTGTATTCATGAAATGCATGAAGTTTGTGTATCTTAAATAAAAGCTTTCTGGAGAAAAAAAAAGAATGACAGACTACTATAGTTTTAGTGATCTGTGATTATCTTAAAATTTACTATTTATGAGTGAAATGGACATCTTTCATTTGACTATTGTTTATGGTCCTTCCTACTGAACTTTGCTGTTATACTTTTTACTTGCTGAACATTTTATTTAGAAGAATGCTAAACCTTTATAATGTAAATTAAAAATATTGTCTCAAAAATAAGAAAGAAAAAAGAATGGAGAAAGGAAAGGAAATGAGGGGCCGGCACTGTGGCATAGCAGGTAAAGCCTCCTGCAGTGCCGGCGGCATCCCATATGGTGCTAGTTCGAGTCCTGGCTGCTCTACTTCTGAGACAATCTCTGCTATGGCCTTGGAAAGCAGTAGAAGATGGCCCAAGTGCTTGGGCCCCTGCACCCACAAGGGAGACCAGGAGAAACTCTTGGCTCCTGGCTACAGTCGGCGCAGCTCCGGCCATTGCAGTCAATTGGAGAGTGAACCAGTGGATGGAAGACCTCTCTCTCTCTCTCTCTCTCTCTCTCTCTCTGCCTCTCCTTTTCTCTCTGTGTAACCATCACTTTCAAGTAAAATAAATAAATCTTAAAAAAAAGAGAGAGAGAGAGAAAGGAAGGGAAATGAAAAGAGAAATGAGCAAGAGGGAGGAAGGAAGGGAAGTATCACGATATTCTTAGAATTCTAACTACATGGAATCTGTTCTCTTCATATTAATATCACATTAACATGAGAAATGAAGAGAAAAAAACTTGAAAAACATCCACATTCAAAACTGTATCTACTTTGCTTAACAAACCTGGTCAATAAGAAAATATCTGAACTATGGAACAAATATTTACCACCTATAATAACTAACTAATTAACTAACCTAACAATCGAAGGAACAAGCAGATTTACAAATCAGTCTTACTTCTGCCCTGGACGGCAGCCTCCCCTTATGATTTCTGCAAGGCATTCGCAAGCTGTTAACATGAGTCCCCAGAGAGCCTAAATGAAGACTTACCACAGAACCCTTGAAGAACAGAGCAATTCAAGAATCTCTGTCTTCACTCCAGTGGGCCCCTATTTGTGTCCCCACAGTCAGAAGACTTAGTTTGATTTAGTAACAAAGAGGCATGTTGACGCCCTGTTTTTCTTCTTACTTGCATAAGGTTGCATAAGGTGTCTCTCAGTAACCTCAGATAAATGCTTACATTCGTTTTAACTAAAGCCTAGGTAACAATGGCAGCTCAACACGTGTCTACAATGCACACAAACCACCTTTTGATTTTTCCAAAGAAAGTTCATACAAAAAATATTCCTGAGCTAAGCAACAAACTTGGTAAGAACAAAATATTCTTTCTTGGTCTAAATGGCTTACTTCATATACCTACTTAAAATGAGAAATAAACCTTTGTCTTTGACACTGTTACTTTAGAAGTCACCTCAAGACTATCCTTGATATGTTTCTTAGGACAATACTACAAGTATAATTTCAAAAAGGTAATAAAAATTTTTAAGCTTATTAAAAACAACTATGTCCCTTGAAGAACAGCCTTAAGAATTTTCAGCAAGCATCAAGTAAGCAATTCCATGGTCCGTGAGAGCTGCTGCACTATTAGTCCATGGTTCCCATTTGTAATTCAGTCTGTAATACCAATCCAGCATGGCAATAAAATTAATTTTTGTGGTTATAAAAAAGAAAATAAATGAATTCCTCCATGGTAGCAACAATATTTTACACCTACTAGGATAAATTAAGGTCAATTTTAATGTGGTTTAGCCAGTCTGATACGTGTGTTGTGTGCACTGTCCCAACAGTACCTTAACTGATAACATATGGAAGGCTCTGGAAACCATCCCCCCCCCCCCAACCATTGCCAGTATCTAGGTGCCTGTTTGCCCCACAAAGAGTAAATCACACTACTTTTTCTTTTTTAGGAGAAAGAAGAAATGACCAGAAGGGAGAGTATACCCACATTAAAATGAGAACATTAAAACATCCAAACACTCAAAGTTCTCACTTGATCGCATCCCAACTATAAAATTAGCCTTTGGTTCGACAAGCAGCTTATCATCACTTGCACAACTTTGCACTTCCTTTTCCCAAAGCAAAATTGTGTCCTCCTCAGAGCGTTTTTTAGAGCCGGTGCTATGGTGTAGTGGGTAAAGCCTCTGCCTGCAATGCCGGTGTCCCATATGGGCACCAGCTCGAGTCTTAGCTGCTCCTCTTCTGATCCAGCTCTCTGCTATGGCCTGGGAAAGCAGTGGAAGATGGCCCAAGTCCTTGGGCCCCGCACCTGTGTGGGAGACCCGGAATAAGCGCCTGGCTTCAGATCAGCCTGGCTCTGGCCATTTGGGTAGTGAACCAGTGGATTGAAGACCTCTCTCTCTCTCTCTCTGCCTCTGCTTCTCTGTAACTCCGCCATCCAAATAAATAAATAAATCTTAAAAAAAAAGTAAAGTTTTTTTTTAAACTGAGCTCACCTTTTATCTGAGTAGCTGAAAAGCAGCAATAAATACAAACCTGTCAGCAATCTGAAAAGTTGAAATAGGTCAGGCGCTGTCAGCAAGTTAAACTGACATTGTCCCAGGACTCTGTCTGCCAACTGTATTCGCTTCAATAGTCCAGGAAATAGAGTGCCTATAAATGTTTCCCTTTCTCTTGTTAAATACCAAATACAATACACCTGAAAATTATATAATTAAAATGCTAAAACCCTGTTTTAGAATATTTTCTAAAATATAAATATCAAAAGGGAAGGATCCATGCCTCTGTAGGTCTCAGTCTGGATTCAGTAGGACGGAGTAAGCAGAAAAACGACAACGCTGTATGTACCTAAGGACAGCCCCCAGGTTCTGGAGAACACTGTGCACCTCCCTCCATCCCTCTGTCCACGCCACTTCTGAACTGGAGAGGAGAAGGGGTAGAGGCTGCTAAACTGAGCATCCAGAGCAGCCTTGACAGAAGCAAGGCACAGAGGAGGTCCCAAAGGCCTTCAAACTGGCAGCCGGAGTGGGCACACTGACCATTCAGGCATCCCCAGCCACAGCTGTGGTGCCAACAGCTACGAGTCTCCAGGCCTTTGGGTGCAGGCACGCCCAGAGTCTTCATTTCCTTCCATTGTTCCCCAAGTCTCTGTCAGAAGCCAGCCTCCAGATCTGCACATCCTGGCAGGAATGCCCAGTCACATGGTTTAAGATGATTCCTATAATTACTGTACTCTCAAGAGTGCTTTTCCTAGAGTTGTAGCAAAGATGGGATGAAGCATATTTGCTGGTGTTTATTTACCAAACAGCGTAAGTACTGTCCTGCTTCCCTTTTCCTGATATCACCTAATAGCCCCTTGGAGACATTTCTCTTTTTTAGCCTGTAACATTGATTCTCTGAGTTTATAACATGATCCACATGGCTCTCTATACAACTCCTGTTGTTACGTCTCATTATAAATCTTAGAAAGTCCTGATGGTGATATGACAGAAGTCCTAATGTATGTGCAAGTAGGGAAAAGCATGACATGCTTATGAGTTTTGGCATCTTCTATCTGCATGGCCTTGTCCACAACCTCTCCATGGCTAAGCTGTATTATCATCAGGATGATAACACACCTTGCACTGATGTTATAAGGATTACAGATGAAGGATGTAAAATGCCTAACACTGTGCCTGGTAGAATCTCAGAATGTGGCAGTTATTTTATTAGCACATTTGATATGTGAACTAGGATTAAATCTGTATTTAACTTATTGTAAGAAAAACAAGCCCAATTTCTGCTAAATACCTATCATTTACTTTCTCAATAAATACTCCATTAAGCACCAACTATGTGCCACTACTAAGTACTAAGAATGATTAAGATAAGGTCTCTGCCTACAGAAAAGTGAGTATGGAACAATATACCGAATGCTGTCATACAGTATGTTCAAGGTCCAGTGGACTTGGAAAGGGGTAGCAGTTCCACACAGGAGATATTTCAGCTCAGTGAATAAGTTTCTCAGCATGGGGAAAGAGTGAAGGGGAGCAGCGAGGTTTTCTGGGTGTAACAAAGCAAGAGCATGCATAGAGAGCATGAAAATACACAACATATTTGGAGGACTAGAAGTCCTTACACAGAACTGGCCTACAATTCAAAGAGCCGTGGGTGGGTGGGGAAAAGAAAGCAAGAAATCAGGTAAGGGTAAAGAACTCTGTGTCCCATGCAGTGACGTCTTAGGTCATTGTACAGGCATTTGGCGTAGTAGCTAAGTCATTGTTTGTCATGTCTACCTCTCATATCAGAGAGTCTGGTTCAAGCCCTGGCTCTTCCACTTCCAATCCAACTTCCTGCTAACACACAACCTGGAAGGCAGCTGATGATCACTCAAGTATTTTGGTTCCTGTCACCCATGTGGGAAACAGGCCTGAGTTCCTGGTTCCCAGCTTTGGCTGGGGTCAGCCTTGCCCATAGTGGGCATTTAGGGAATAAACTAATGGATGAGAGGATTCTCCATGTGTCATTAAGTAAATAAATAAGTAAAGAATTCTCAGGTCAAAAGAGCATCTTTGAAACCTTTAGCTAACTTCATGTTGACTGATAAACACGGAATGATTCCCACAAAAATCAGCAACAAGCCCAAGACGTCTGCATTTACCACTATGGTTTGGCATTGCACTATATTTAGGCAAAAAAAGTCAAAAAAGAAGAAACCTGACTCTACTCACAAACTATATCATAATCTACCCAGAAATCCTAAAGAACCTACTTAAATATGTTTAGTAAGGCCAACAGTTACAACCACTGTATAGCCCCAAACAACTGAATTTTTTTAAAAATACATGATTTTAATGCATAAAATACTAAATACCTAGGGATAATTCAATGAAACGTGTGCAAACACAACCATTGCAAAACTTCTCAAGGGAAATTAAATAAGACTTAAATAAACGCAGGGAGAAACTATACTCATGGATCAAGAGACTCAATATTGTTATGATGTCAATTCTCCCCTAAGTGCTTTATAATACACAGCAATAGCAATAAAAAATAGCATGCATTTTCTGTAGAAATTGATATTGGTTCTAAAATTTTACATAAAAATGCAAAATAAGTAGAACAGCCAGAACAATTAAGCAAAGTTGGAAGACTTTAACTACTTGACTTCAAGACTGACTCTGAAGCTACAGATATACAGACAGTGTGATATTGATATAAAGACAGGCACATAGATCAATAAAACAAAACAGAAAATCCAGAAATAGACTCACTCAAATGTGGCTAACTGATTTTCCACAAAGGTATCAAAGCCATTCAAAAAAAGAAAGAATTATCTTTTAAACAAACAGTACTAGAATAATTACATATTCATATGCTAAAAATAAGAATCTCAAACTGATTTCACACCACATAAAAAATTAACCCCAAATGGACCACACACATAATATAAGAGCTAAATACGTAAAGTGCATAGACAAAGACAGATTTTCTTAGTGATCCTGAATCTGGCAGAGATTTTTTAATTAGGACACAAAAACCACAAAGTACGTTTTTAAATAATAAATCTCATTTCATTAAAACATAGAACTTTTTCTTTCTCAAGACACTGCTAAGAAAATAAAAAGGCACCCTGTACATTAGGAGAAAATAGACCTATTAATGTAATCAGAATACAGAAAGAACTCTTACAACTTAGTAAGAAAGCAACCAACCAAATATGAAAATGGTCAACAGAATGGAACAGTTACTACACAAAAGGTATATGGATTGCTGATAAATATGTGAAAACATACTCAACATTATTACTCACCAGCAAAATGCAAATTAAAGTCACAATGAGATTCCACTACATACCCACTAGGATACTTGTCAGTTAAAAAGATAGACAAGTGTTGGCAAGAATTGGGACTCCTGTTGCTAGTGGCAATGCAAACGTGGTATAATCACTTTGTAAAAACAGACTGGGAATGTTTTAAAATGCTGGTCATATTCTTACCATGTAACTAAGCAATCTCCATTTGGAGTTAGTCTTGAAAGTAAGTGAAAAGAAAGCATGTGCTCACATAAACACCTATACAGAACGTCTATGGAAGCTTTATTCAGTTACCCCAAACTAGAAATCACCCAAATACCCTTCAACTAGTGAATGAGTCAGTGAGCTGTGCACGTCCACACGGTGGAAACACTCAGTACAAAGTAATAAAATACAGACATATGCAACCATACAGATGATTCTATACTTTTCTATATGAAAATGACCACATTCTAAAGGCTGCATACTGTGTGATTTCATTTTAGGATATTCTAGAAATGGGAAAACTAGACTGCCAACAGACTAGTGGTTCCAGGGGCCAGCAGTGGCAGGAAGGCAGGGCTGACTACAAAAGGGCACAAGAGAATTTTAGAGGATGATGGAGTTGTTTGGTCTTGTCTGTGGGAGTGGTGATATGTGCTGACTGAAACAGAATTGAGTACAAGGAAGATTGAATTTTAACGTATATTTAATGTATATAATTTTTAAAATATTGAGAACAATATTCTCCCCTTTACAGAGGTCACTATGTGAATCTGCTGTCACTCTAGGCAGTTAGCATGTGGCTAGCTGTAAGCACTGTAAGGAAGACTTTCTCAGTTCTTCTGTCTAAAGACACATCTCAACTGCAGGGTCTGTACTCTCATTGCTGCAAATCTCAGATTCTCAGCTACTTTCCTTTTCAATCATGTTTTTCTGTGGTGTTCAATATAAAATTTGAAAAATAACTTTCACGAAGTCGAGTGTGGCATTTCTTTTAGATTCATTATTTTTATTTTAAAGGCTGAGCAACAGAGAGGGAGGGATGGAGGAAGAAAGGGAGGTAAGGAGAGAAGGAAGGGTAGGAGGGGGTAGAGAAAGAGAGAGACAGAGAGAATGTTCCAACCTGTAGTTTACTCCCTAAATGGCCACAACAGCCAGGTCTGGGCCAGGCTGAAGCCAAGAGCCCAGAACTTTATCCTGGTCTCCTACACTGGTTGCAGAGACCCAAGCAATTGGGCATCCTCTATTGCCTTCCCAGATGTATAAGCAGGATGCTAGACTGGAAGCAGAGCAGCCAGGTCTCAAACCAGCACTTGATACTGGATGCCACTGTCCAAGTGGCAGTTTACCCTGCTGTGGCAAGATGCCCACCCCTGCTGTGGTTTCTGAGAATGAATGTGACCCAGATAGTTTTATTCCATCTCTTCAGTGTACCAGACATGCATTAAGTGCACACCCAGTGCATGATTGACAAGTGGTCACTATCACTCTGTCATTGAAATTTGTTTCACAGGGCACTGTGCTCAATGACGTGTTTTGCCTTGCATTGTTTGTCAGTTCCTGTTGGCTCTTACATATCGTAAGTTGCAACCTGTGGGGGTTTTCCTCCCTGAGTTTTGGATCCTATATTTGTTCAGGCTGGAAGAGAGACTCCTCAAGATCCCTGATTGGTTGCTGAATGCCACTCTGAGTCACTTTGTGCACAACTGATTCCGAGATGCCATTGTGGGCAGTGATGGGAGCAACAGTTCTTCCATACCCAAGTCCTGGCCCACAGCAAAACCAGTACAAGTATAGCTACCATCAAAAATGATTTCTTTGTGTAACAGAGAAAAAATAAATGCAGTTTCAAACATGTAGTTTCAACCATGTCCCAAGCATAAATTTCCAAATAATCATGCTCTTGACTGACAGTAAAACAAGTAGGCCAAAAAAGGAAACACCGCTTAAAGGCTTAAAATTATTATACTCACATAATTTATTGTCATCTATTTTAATAAAAGTTTACATAGAATTTGAAAATATGACAACTAGAATTAAGTTTCACTTATTTGACCAATACACCTGCTCATGGAAATATATATTTTTCCTTCTATTCTAGATCAAGTGTTGATTCAAGCAGAAATAAAGATCAATTTCCTGTTATGAAGGCAACGTGTACCAAGGTAGGTCAGCATAATAAATGTTAACAATCTAATCTAGTAAAATAAATCATAAATTGTAGATACCACTTTACCTCTCTTGTGGGCAATAAGCACACGCCCAGGCCAGAAAGCACCACAGGTTGGGAAAACTTTCATAATTCCAAGTCACTAATAGCTATGAGAGAGATACTTCCTTCTACTGCTCTCCATAACACACCATAGTCTTTCAAAAGTACTTTCAGCAATGTTATCTCATTTGGTTCTCACATTAATCTCATGAGGTAAAATAAGTTATTCTTCCCAAGAACAATGACACTCAAGAGGTCACATAAATTGTGTAAACTCACACAGCTTTCATGATGGGATTCACAATTCTCTCACTAGAAATCAGGAAGCTTAGTTCATCCAGGACACCCCCCACCCAAGCAAATACTGTACAGGACATTCATTCTAGGAAAAAGAAGTACACGTGTGGAAAATGCCATACAGGTTAATGACTGATTGACTGGAAAAGAATACTAATTCAGGTTTCATTCTCAGATGGAGATTTTCCATAGTCAAGAATGGCACTGACTAATGCCATACCATTCCTTCTCTTCCTTCCCTCCCTCTTTCCTCCCAGAAACATCCACTGACCACCTTCTACTTGTAATAAGCACTGTGCTATGAATAAAAAAAAAATGAATTCATGATGGGCCCTGCTTTCAGGAAACCTGCAACTTAGTATAAGTAAAAGCACATGTTAACTGGGGCCGGTGCTGTGGCGCAGAGGGTTAACACCCTGGCTTGAAGCACCGGCATCGCATAGGGGCGCCAGTTCGAGACCTGGCTGGTCCTCTTCCACTCCAGCTCTCTGTTATGGCCTGAGAAAGCAGTAGAAGATGGCCCACGTCCTTGGGCCCCAGCACCCACGTGAGAGACCCAGAAGAAGATCCTGGCTCCTGGCTTCGGATTGGCGCAGCTCTGGCCGTTGTGGCCATCTGGGGAGTGAACCAGCGGATGGAAGACCTCTCTCTTTCTACCTTTCTCTGTAACTCTTTCAAATAAATGAAATAATACATCTTTTAAAAAAGAAAAAACACATGTTAACTAATAAGTAAGAGACCATCAATGCTGCAAAGGAGAGCTGTACATAGAGTGAGTGAAGAGTGACCAATCCTATCTGAGGGGAAATACCCAAAACAGTGTCCTATTCCTGAAGCTTGAGCCAGGTCTTGTACAGTGATTTGGAGTTACTCAGGTGGGTCAGGGTAGAACTGGCCCAACAGGAAAGTAAGACCAGCTTGGCTTGCCGGGTAACGGCAGAACTAGTGTGTAATGACTGATGAGGTGGGAGAGAGGACAAGGATGAGGCTGGAAGCACACCCAGGGGAGAGAGTCCATGCAGGTCTGCAGAATGCATACCGAGAAGTTCGCTCATCATTTCTTGACCATCTATTATGGTCAATATACACGCCCATATCCTGAGATGCACACAAATTATTAAGGCTTGTCTCCATGGAATCACTTATTCCAACCCACCTATGAGGTAACAGTGTTAATGTAAATGCAATTTTGAGGACAATGCTAATGTTTACAAATGTAAGCTTGGGTCTCAGAACATTCCTAGTTATGTTGCAGGAAAACACTGGATGTGTCACTACCCAGTGATTTTATTTTGTTTTAGTTTTGATGTAAATAACCAGCTATTAAGCTTAGTGAGAGGGACTAAAATATAAGCATAACTACAATGTAACTAAGAGCAACATAAATACTTTAAATATCACAGGATAACATTTTTTAATTTTAATATTTCTAAAAATTATATTAAAACTAGCTCATCTTATTCAGATGACTAATCCAAAACCAAACTCTTTTTGGATGAGTATGCAGAATGTATTTTACACTACAAAAATTTCATTGTAATCATTCGGTTAGCAAAGACATAAAATAGGTTAAACTTCATCTGTTCTTTCTGACAGTTTCCAAAATCTAATTTTTAAAGCTTGATCATGAAAATCCAGGTGCAAAGAAATGTTTGGTCACTATATTTTCCTTGTAAATACTAAGCAATCTGTAGATCAAAGTCAGTTCAGCAGTATAAAAACAGGTAATAGTGGATCAAAAAAAAAAAAACTTGAAGGTAAGATGATTAATCATTAAAAAAAAATCAAGAGATAAAGTCATCTTTGGCCATCCTTTCTTGGCATATAGTAAAAGCGAAGAAAGGACTAGAGCACACTTTAAAAAAAAAACAAACCTGAAAGCCTCAGCCCCATTACTGAGAGAAGCTGGAGAGGCTTTGAAGGCAGAAGCTGAAAGAAGATGGAGAAAACCAAACGTCCACAAGTCAGCCACAAGGGTGACTTCTACCTTTGTCTTATTATTAACACATGTAACTCAATAAATTGCTCCTGTTGTACATTAAGATCCTGTTTGGACTCTAATATTCCATTTCAGAGTGCCTGGGTCTGAGTCCTGGCTCTACTTCCAATTCCATCTTCCTACTAACGCACACCCTGGGTTAAGTGCCTGGGTCCCTGCCACCCACGTGGGAAACTCAGATTGAATTCCAGGCTGCTGGCTTCAGCCTGACCCAGCCCCAGCTGTACTGGATATCTGGGCAGTGAACCTGTGGATGGAAGCTCCGCCTCTCTGCCTTTCAAACAAATCAGTAAATAAATTTGTTTTTAAAGACTGAAAACCATAAAAAAGAATGTGCCTTGAAGATGTGAACTCCGGGCATCTAACCTCTCACTTCCTTGACTCATCCCACAGCCGATGCCTGCTCGGACTGGCTGCCAGATCCTCAGGAGCCCTCAGATCTTCCAGCACATCTAGCCACTGCCCCGGCCGCCTGGCAGCTGGGCCTTTGTTTCCCTGTGACCTCGAAGCCAGGAGAGCGGCTTTTCATTCCAAATGCTAACCTGCACCTGGCTGTAGTTTAACTCTCTACCTAACTCACCAATGTGCCCCTGTGTCACTGATGGACAGCGAACATCATGAACGTCGAATGAGAGGATTGCTTTAAAGAAACAGTCTTCAGACTACTATTTCAGAACGTATGCTTAACAAACTTGAAAAGAATAAATGACTTATAAAATGTTTATAAACTGTTGGTTAATTCATTTTTAAGTTTATTCTTTTTAAGTTTGCTACCTGATGAGTGAAGGTTTTCTTGGAAACATCTAACAACTCATCTGAATTACTGTACCATACTTAGCATTTTTTTAGACAAAGCCAATCACACACTAGGATAGATCTTAGCTTATTATCTATAGGGCTCACTCATACCAACTGCCAGTTGTTTAAAAAAAGAAAAGAAGGACCATCATCGTTGCACAGCAGGTAAAGCCACCACCTACAACACCAGCGTTGCATATGGGATATGGTTTGAGTCCCAGATGCTCTACTTCTGATCCAGCTCCCTGCTAATGCACCCAGGAAAGCAGCAGAAGATGTTAAAGTGCTTGAGCCCCTGCACCCATGTGGGAGACCGGAAGAAGCTCTTGGCTCCTGGCTTCAGTCTGACCCACCTCTGGATATTTTGGGAGTGAACCAGTGATTGGAAGATTCTTTGTCTCCCCTTATCTCTAACTCTGGCTTTCAAATAAGTAAAATAAATCTTTTTTTTTTTTTTTTCAAATTAAAAGAAAACCTATGCCAGTTTTCTTGCAAATAAAGCATCAATCAAACTTTGTTTTAAATCTTTGTCAAACTCTAATTTAGATGAAGTCCCACTAAAAATTATACCTTTGAGGATATACCCAGTAGTATACATAAGAAGTTACATCCAGTGATATATATATATATATAAGAAATCTTTAAAAATACATAGAATTGGTAGTTATAACATATCTTTCATTTCTAAAGTTGGTAATTTATACCTTTTGTCTTTTTTCCTAGTTAGACTAGCTAAAGGTTTGTTAATGTTATTGATGTCTTTTAAGAACAAGATTTTGGTTTCATTGATTTTCTCAATTGTTTCCCTGGTTTAAATTCTATTGATTTCTGTGCTAATTTTTATTATATCCTACCCTGTATTTTTTTATGTTCAATTTATTCTTTTATCTCTGGTTTCCAAGGAGGAACATTACATAATTGGCTGTAGATCACTCTTAATGTCAAATACAGGCATTTAGTGCTATAAATTTCACTTTATGCAGGAATTAAAAAAATGTCAAATTTTTAAGAATTACATACCACTATAGTTTTATATGATTTTGTGACTATTTGAAAATTTAATTTATATGAGTGAGCTGAACATCTTTTTTTTTTTTTTTTTTTTTTTTTTTTGACAGGCAGAGTGGATAGTGAGAGAGAGATACAGAGAGAAAGGTCTTCCTTTGCCATTGGTTCACCCTCCAATGGCTGCCGCAGCCGGCGCACTGTGGCCGGCGCATCACTCTGATCTGAAGCCGGGAGCCAGGTACTTATCCTGGTCTCCCATGGGGTGCAGGGCCCAAGGACCTGGGCCATCCTCCACTGCACTCCCTGGCCACAGCAGAGAGCTGGCCTGGAAGAGGGGCAACCGGGACAGAATCCGGCGCCCCGACCGGGACTAGAACCCAGTGTGCCGGTGCCGCAAGGCGGAGGATTAGCCTAGTGAGCCGCAGCACTGGCCTTCAGTTCAATTTTGTTTATACACCTGGCCTATATGCTCAATTATAGTCTATTTACTTTTTATTTGTTGAATTCATTATTTAGTAGAGTATCAATCCCCTGACATGTAAATTTAAAATGTTATCACAAAAACAATATTGAGAAAGACAGGGGGGAAAAATCAAAATTTATGAGGTGCATAGATGGTTCAATAATGTACCTAGACAGCCGGCGCCGCGGCTCAACAGGCTAATCCTCCACCTTGCGGCACCAGCACACAGGGTTCTAGTCCCGGTCAGGGCGCCGGATTCTGTCCCAGTTGCTCCTCTTCCAGGCCAGCCCTCTGCTGTGGCCAGGGAGTGCAGTGGAGGATGGCCCAAGTACTTGGGCCCTGCACCCCATGGGAGACCAGGATAAGTACCTGGCTCCTGCCATCGGATCAGCGTGGTGCCGCGACGGCCATTGGAGGGTGAACCAACGGCAAAAGGAAGACCTTTCTCTCTGTCTCTCTCTCACTGTCCACTCTGCCTGTCAAAAAAAAAAAATACACATATACATACATATATGTGTAAAATACATATATATATTTTTAGAGATACCCTTTCAGGTAATGTATTATGAAGTATTAATGCAAAATCTGACCAGGATAACTTCCATGTTTTAGGAATGCATTTCAGTTCTGTTCCCTTTTAAAACAAGCCTTATTGCAAACATAATTAAAACATTACAGGTTTAATGTATTTTTTATCATCTGACTTCGAAGACCACCAAAATGCGCTCCGTGAAAACTAATACCCCCTGTCCTTATGTCCCCCTTCTTCTCTCCCTTCCACCTTAAAGAACCCTCTAAATCATTCCAGACAGCGCAGTCTTCGCCTTCGCTCATGCGCGCTCGGCAGCCTGAGTCATGTGGCCTTCCTCTGGTGATGTGATGTGCTTTCCAGGTTCCTCACCAGGTGGGCCTCCCTCAGGAAACATTTCTGCTTGTGAGCAGAGCTCTCAATATGGTCTGACTATGACAGACCTAGTGGAAAGTCTCAGATTCACAAATCATCTGCTTGTCAGTTTATTAGCTACTGGAACCATCAATCAAAACCCTGAAGAGGATGCACTTTATGACTCACTTTAGCTGAACATTTAAAATGCTGAGAAAATGTGATTTTTATTTTTGCTCTAACAGTCGGACGTAAGATACCAAATTAAAGCCTGATGTAATTCACGAGGCAAATGCCAACAACTATCTGACCACTTAATCAGAGGCGAGGTGGGGGAAGGGCGCAGTCACAAGTGGAACACCCTTTTCCTCAGACTCCTTCTTCCCTCTCCCTACAGGCCGCGTGAGCGCCCTCCATCTACTCCAAGTATCTCATTTGCATGTCATTTTCTCCCTGATACAGAACAGCCTTATAATTTTTTAAAATTTTTTATAATTTTCCAGTATATACATCTTCTTTTAATAAATGTCCCTGACTAATTTGCATAAGGTTTTGGTGCAATGTATAGAAACAGGAAATTATAAGCCTTACATGACTTTAATTCAGCCTTTAATAAAATGAACATTTACATCTGGTTAGCACAGAATTTAAGGTAAAGCTGCAATTACCTTATATTTTCATCATACAGTTCAGGGTTTGTCTATGACTATTTGCTAAGGGCAAAGAGCTTTACTATGCAACTGAAACAAATGCTTCAATAGGTTCCAAGGTCTGTTAATTTGTAACTCTGACATAATCAGTGCCTGTTATGTGCCCTTTATTTGCCAAAATGTTTGTGGCAGAAACTGTGTTTGCTCTTGTCAAGTCGTAAACTCTGCCTGAGATAGGAACTCAAGGTAGCCTCCAATGTGGGTGGTAATTTACCAACTTAGCCCTGTATCTTCCCTGGCAGATAGGGGTGTGGCTTGGCTTCATAGCCTGAAAACATTAAGAGCCTGTATTTTGGCTTTTTCTGCTCAGAGGATAATAAACCTTGGGATCCAAACAGATTTCAACAGTCATGTCAAAAAAATTTTTTCTTTTCTTTTTTTTTTTTCTTAAAGAAAAGCCAACAAGAGAGACCATGTGTTACTCATCATTGTACCTTCCAGACACCTGGCTCAGAGATTCCCAATATGCTGGCTTCAACAATATTAACTGAAGTGAACTCAACTACTCTCACAGCAGCTCTTGATTGGGCCAAATTTCACTGCAACTACAATGGAACATGAAGGTTCAGAAGAACTCAGAGAGCTTTAGCCTCTTTGCTAGGCTTGATAATATTCATTCCAGAACATACACCGGAGCTTGGCATATAATAAATATAATTCCTCTGCAACAAATAAGAGTGTTTTAATTATGTATTCAAAGTCACCTTAGGAGTCAGTTTGGCAGAAATGAGGTTTTTTTTCTACTTATATAAAGCCATTGGTTGCAGTTGACAAAAATTTAACTCAAGCAAGTTTAACCAAAAGAAAAGGGAAGGATTTATTGCTTCATGCAGTGGAGAAGGTCCTGAGCGTGGCTGATCGCAGACACTCAAACACTTATCAGGACTGGCTCAAAATTTCCCGCTCCTCTCAGAGGCTCGCTCTCTACTGCACTGGCTTCACGCACAGGACTCCCCAGCACTCCCACCAACAAGCAGGCTTCTGCTTGCATTGTTTCTGCTCACACCCCAAAAGGAAGACTGTGGTTGACTTCGATTGGACCATGTGTCTCTCCTAGAGAAAGAAGTGAGGCATTCTGATAGGAGCCCAAAACGAGGTGGAGGGACTACAAGCCCCCGAAGGAAAGGAAAGGATGCTGTGTTGATCAATGCTGCAGTCTACAAAACAATTCAAGGTCTGAAGACCTAAGTCCCATTTGTTCCCTCCTTCGGGTATGTTGTAAATAAGCCACAGTCCTGCCAAGCTCACTCTGACTATGGCTATGGCTATGCAATTACCACTCTTTACTTGTTGCAGAGAAATTATATATTTACTGAATCAATGATACGCCCAGCACAGCATCGGCCATTTCCCCAACCCTCGGTTTTTCTACCACACGACAGAGTTTTAAGGCTCTTTCACATTTCTTCCTTTGGGTGTCGTAAGTCTGTCAAGGACCTGCATATTAAGTGTGGCCAAAATTAAAAAGAAGGCAAATATCTACAGGAAGTAATTTACCAGATGTCCTCAAAGAATCTTACTAGCCTGAGTCTAATGCCTGAAACTCCTCCATTAGATTGTTTGGGGGCTGTCATTACTGTTTCTTAATTTATTATTTCACTACAAATACTTCCTAAGAGCACTTGGGCTAACTTGTTCTTAGTAAGACATTCTTAATCAAATGCCTTGGGAAGGAGTAAGGATGAAAAGCCTTTTTTGGTTAACCCAAATCCTCATGTGCATCGGACTCCTTGCTCCTTTTTTAACTCGGCTCCCAGGAAAGATACAGGATAGGTTACTTCCCATGGCTAGAGGACTGAGCACCTGGCAATGACTCCCCAGTGGCTCTACCAGGGGATGGGAACAGTTCTACAACCTTGTTCTACCCAGTGAAAATCAGTCAGCATTTGATGGTGGAACCCAGGTCAATTCTAGGAAACTGTGAGAACAACAACAAAAGTAAGGACAGTAACCACATGGCCCATGAATTAACAGAAGAAGCCAGGGTGGTAAGATAAGAATCCTAAATACTGGCATTTGCTCTAATGTTTCTTCATTTGGAAAGAAATCTCATGGGTACACATTGTCTAAGAAGAGAAAACTGCTCTTCAGTGTCCATGGCTAAATGGTTTACAACTGCCACCACAGTATCACCCATAGGGACCTTATGAGAAGTGCAGTCTCGGGTTACATGCACTACCAATGGCTTCTCTGCTTCAGTCACTGAGCTGCCTGAGATCCCAGCCTCCTGTCAGCTCCTGGCTCCAGGGAGTTCCTGAAGGACTTCGGCTTTCAACGACTCCCCATTAGATGGCACAGCCCAGGGGTATGGTGAAGCTAATCCCAACATAGTACCTGGCACACCGGAAGCATTTGATAATTTAAAAAGTGGGGGAGAGCAAGGGAAGGAGACAGACCAGGAGAAGGAAGAGGAAGCAATGTAAAGAAATGCATCACATCCACATAACTCATTCTTCTATTCCCTAAACCTTTAGTTCTAAGGAGCAAAAGGAGGAGAGGCAGGAGAATGAAAAATTTCAAAATCATAATTGAATCCACGTTCCTTGACTCTCAGGAATTAAGGCCCAAAGAGGGATAGAAGGCCAGCACTGCGGCTCACTAGGCTAATCCTCCACCTGCGGCGCCGGCACCCTGGGTTCTAGTCCCGGTCTGGGCACCGGATTCTGTCCCCGTTGCTCCTCTTCCAGTCCAGCTCTCTGCTGTGGCCTGGAAAGGCAGTGGAGGATGATCCAAGTGCTTGGGCCCTGCACCTGCATGGGAGACCAGGAGGAAGCACCGGCTCCTAACTTCGGATCAGCGCAGCGCGCCGGCTGTAGCAGCCATTTGGGGGGTGAACCAACGGAAGGAAGACCTTTCTCTGTCTCTCTCACTGTCTATAACTCTCTCTCTGTATAACTCTGCCTGGCAAAAAAAAAAAAAAAAAAAAAAAGGGATAGAAGCTTACCCAGAACCAGCCTGGATGATAGTAGCAGAGTGGGGTTTGTCACCCAGGTCTCCATGCTCCCAGGCCTGTGCTCTCTGCACAGGAAGCACTGCACACCAAGCCACGGGCTGTGTCCTCATCAGGCAGCAGCAGAACTGGTGTGCAGGGCCGACTCTGTGGCCTAGCAGGTAAAGCTGGCACTGCAGGAGCCATATGGGCACCAGTTCAAGACCTAGGTGTTCCACTTCTGATCCAGCTTTCTGCTATGGCCTGGGAAAGCAGTAGAGGATGGCCCAAGTCCTTGGGCCCCTGCATCCTTATGAGAGATCCAGAGGAAGCTCCTGGCTCCTGATCAGTGCAGCTTCAGCCATTGCGGCCAACTGAGTAGTGAACCAGCGGATGGAAGACCTCTCTCTCTCTCTCTCTCTGTCTCTCTCTCTCTGCCTCTTTCTTCTCTCTCTGTGTGTGTAACTCTGACTTTCAAATAAATATATAAATCTTTAAAAAGAAAAAAAGAACTGATGTGCTGCTGTGACCCTGTGTGCAAGTGCCTTTATACTGGCCAAGAAGGAAAACTGATGTTACTGTCCACCAACAGGACGCTCCCTGTCCACTGTCTTTGGGTCCCAGGCCAAAGTGAGACCTGTTCAAATGTTTCTCTGCTGCAAGGCTCTTTATGCTTCTAATATGAACCACTCATTCCAAATTCTGTTCTCTAATAGGCTCATGCATACTCCTGTTCTCTCAAAGTCATGACTTAACAGGATAGATGTGTCACTCTGCTCACTGCCAGGTATTCAGAATGTGCCTTCTCTGGGTAAGAAACTAATAGAGTACGGCTTAGAGAGGTATATGGCAATGGGTCCTGAGAACAGGGTGCTTAAAATCCATGTGAAAACACAAAGCAGATACATCAAAGATAACCACAAAGTCAGCATATCTTTCATGCAAAGGAAAAAAGCCAAGCAAAAGTCTATAGCTTTAGAAAGCCTTCTGAAGACTTAGAAAATCTACATGTAGACTTCCTGATGGTAACTGAAAAAGTGCAACTCTGTTGGTAAGGTTGGTGATTATAGTATTCACCAGAAATGAAACTCACCTTGCATATCCAACTTACATATTGACAGAGCACCATCAAATTCCTCATCATGAGAAATGACCTTGAGAGTTGACTTAATTTATGAAATGAATTTTGTAAGTGATCTTAGTAATTCACCCACCCAAAATGACTGTATTGTAACATTTTTTTTGACAGGAAGAGTTAGACAGTGAGAGAGACAGACAAAGAGAAAGGTCTTCCTTTTCCGTTGGTTCACCCCTCAAATGGCCGCTACAGCCAACACGCTGCACTGATCCAAAGCCAGGAGCCAGGTGCTTCCTCCTGGTATCCTATGTGGGTGCAAGGCCCAAGGACCTGGGCCATCCTCCACTGCCCTCCCGGGCCACAGCAGAGAGCTGGACTGGAAGAGAATCTGGGACAGAATCTGGCGCCCCAACCAGGACTAGAACCCGGGGTGCTGGCACTACAGGCAGAGATTAGCCAAGTGAGCCACGGCGCCAGCCTAAGTATAAAATTAAAACATCTATCTTTTCCTACACAGACTTACACTAATATTTTATTTTCAGCATCACAGAATATCAACACTAGAAAGTAACTGAACTGTCTATGTACCTAATGACTAGTGGGCTCATTCTTACAACATCCTAGGTGGGGATTCCCTATATTTGAACACTTGTAATGGGGGTGGTAGTTTGGCCTGGCTATTTAGATGCCACTTGGGATGCTTGTGTCAAATACTGGAGTTCCTGTGTTCAAGTCTCAGCTACACTTCCAATTCCAGCATCTTGCTAACACGTACCCTGGGAGGCAACAGGTAATGAGTGAAGTAGCTGGGTCCCTGCCACCCACGTGGGAGATTCAGATTGAGTTCTGAGCTCTTAAATTTGACCTGGCCCATCCTTGGTTGTTGGGGGCATTTAGAGAGTAAACCAGAGAATGAAAAGTCTCCTGCTCCCCTCACACACACACACACACACACACACTCTCTCTCTCTGCCTTTCAAATAAACAAATTAAAAAAAAAATACTTGTAGTGACAGGAGACTGACTATCTCATGAAGGAGTTTGGCTCATCTTTGGGCATTCACTAGCTCTGTATGAAAACAATGACTTCAAAATGGGAAAATCTGCATTTGGAAACAGCAACAAACATTTTCTAATTAGTTACAGAGATATCTGGTTATTAAATTTTCTTTGCAGGGTTATTTAGTGAGATAAACCACAATGGTCACTATGCCTGTGCAAGAACATTTCTGTTCATGGGCATCCCTTTCAGTCAGCTCTGATTTTGCTTATTTGAGAAATCAGTTTAGCAAAAACTATACTGGGGAATTCCTACAGTATGTGTCAATCCTTCAATATTTATGGCAATTTTTAAAGCTCAGCATGTTTCTGTGTAGCAATAGGTAAGAGTACAATCTTCCAGGAACCATGTATTTACTGTTACTCTATTCTATTTGCTGTGGTCAAAAAAAGTGTAGTTTAGAAAACCATTCACCTGCTGGGATGCAAACAAAAAGGGATGGAACAGGCATTCTGGCACAGCGGGTTAAGCTGCTACTTTGGATGCCCATATCCTGTATCAGAGTGCCTGGGATCAAGTCCCAGATTTCTGATCCAGCTTTCTACTAATGTACACCCCAGGAGGCAGAAGATGAGGGCTCAAGTACTTGGGTCCCTGCCACCCTTGTGGGAGACTTGGATTGAGTTCTGAGCTCCTGGCTTCAGCCCCGCCCAGCCCTGGCTGTTGCGGGTATTTGAGGACGTAAACTAGCAGATGGAAAAGTGTACATACATATGCTCATTCTCCTCCCATAACCCCGACTTTCAAATACATTAAAAGAAATAAACCTTAAAAAAAAAAAAAAAAAAGGATCTCACTGTATTTTGCCGCATTGCCTGGTAAATCGACCATGATGAGCTCTGCTGTATTTGACTGGTCACCCCATTATCGAGCTCTCTGGCTTTGCATCCAGTTACCTTTCTACACAAAGTAGGGCCCATGCACCAACAATTGATTAAAAGATCATTTTGTCTGCGATCAGTAGATGAACTCTATATTGCTTAGAAATCAGTTAGATTAAAATTCATTCTATCTACCACCACCACCAGAGGGCAGAAGGAGGGTAAGACAGCAAGTGTCCCTTGGCTCTTACCACTCGGCCATCTGTAGACATCCTGGCTGTACCTCTGGAGGACGGCAGGGGATGAGCCTTCCACCTCACCTGTGTTTTAAGAATGATACCCACACATTTTAACTTTCACCAAAAACCAATTAAATTCTCCATTCTTTGAGCTCCCCTTGCAAGAAACAGTCCAGGCCCACCACCCTTTACAGCAGAATCAGCAGGGCATGGCCTGTTGTTACCTTTCTGTGCTCTGCCCCTGGTAGCAGCTCACAGAGTACATGGCCTGGAGCAAGTGAACACAGCTACTCCGTAGCTGGGGACACAAAGATAAGGAAGACCCAGGAGGCTACTGCACAACCCAGCAACAACACCAGAAAAATGGTGGGCCCTCTTCAATGTCTGCTGTGGATTCTTTCACTGGTCATCAACACAACTTATGGACTGGACACCTCCAAGTAGCTGCTAATTTACATGCTTCCTGAGGTGTGTGGGACAATGACTTCCCTTCCCTGCTACTGTCTAAAATGCCCCTTTATAAGTAATCCTAAGCATATATTACCAGCAGAATACAATGGACTGACATAGAAGCTTCTCTTCAAGCCATCCTGTAGCAGAGAAATTAAACACAGCATCAGCCAACAGCTCTACACAGTATAAAATGTGTGTGTGTGCATGCACATGTGCACAGATGGTGTGTGAACAGTGTGGACCAAACTAGGAGGAGAAAAACAGCAAAATACTGAAAAATCAAAGATAGAAGAACATAGGGAGAAAAGACCAGGGGTCAGCAGAGGAGTTTGAGCACAGAACACAAAGGCACTGATTCTAACTACCATTTGTGCTTCTGTGGGAGGATTCTGCTTTAGACTCTGTCTTGTCTTCATTTTCTCTTTTGGAAGTCTAGAATTTGAGAAAGTGAAAACAAAAAAGCAGTCTACACCACTTGCTGTCAATCAATATGAGGAAGCAAGACTTTGCTCCCCAATAGCCCTAGATAAGAAAGACAGAAAGGAGCAAATTCATCACTGAAGAGAAACTTGACTTCTCCAGAGGCAGCCAAGAAAATTGCTTATAGGCAAGGGAGGAAGAGAAGCAGAACTGAGGGAGAGGTCTCCAAGGTGAAATCAGAAGCAGTGGACCAGGAGGTGGAGAAGGGAGAGGAACAATTCACTCTCCCTGGGCACTTCTCCCTGCCAAGCCTTTTCAGATAGGGAGGTTCCCCAAGAAATGAACGAATCAACCAAAATCTGCAGGAACTACACATAAATCTTTCTGACAAGCACCTGAGAAGTTCGGAGCTTCCAAATGAATGCCAAATGCTCCCTGTTAGCCAGTGAATGACTCTCTTGTGAGGTCATGTCGGGTTGTAAGACCATACTGTTCTCTATCATTTCTCGAGTAAAATTTAGAGCGCAGTTTATTGAGCTGTGTTAACAATCACATGCTCCAAAGTCTTCTAACGCTTATGCCCAAGCATTCCCCAAAGACTTCTTGGGTAATACAATTTACTTCCCAAGAGACAGGGTATAGGATGGGTATTAATGTATTGAAACCTGCCCTGGCTAGTTTCCCAAGGCACCAGTAGCAGGAAATATAAGCCAGATGTGGCTCTCTGAGTAAATGAACCAGATATCATGGAATTCCATGGAGCTACTTAAATTAGAATCAAGCACTGATGTGACAGAAATGTGGCCGCCAACTCAGCAAGGATGACTGGAAACATTTTCATGAAAAGGAAGTAAAAATTCAGTATTCTGGGGCAACTCATGAAAGGCAAATTCTATCCAGCACACAAGTTAAAATGCCAGTTATTTTACTGAACAAAGCTAAACTATAACAAGCCAGCAAGGTGGGGGAGGGGGTAATCTTAATGCAAATATCACCAGTTGAGGTTCCCTTTTCAGGCCATAATCAGATGTGGAATCTGCCTAACATTCATTCTACAATAGTCAATGAGGATCCCGCTGGAGTCCAGAAGGCATCACAGATCTTTTATTTACACCTGAGGACCCACGAAAATACCTGCAAGTGTGTAAGGTATGCAATTTCTGGAACTGCCTTTCCTTCTCTACGTGTTACTGTTGAGCATTCTCTGAAAATCTGCCTGTTTCAGATAAGAAAGATGAAGCCTGGCTTTACATAGCAAATTGAATGCAGGGATTTTAAAAATAAACTCAGAACTAAACTCTGACTCTAGATAGTGTGATAAAAATGTGCTGCTAGAATGCCACCAGGAGAAAATCAGAAACGAGTGCTCGGGATTCTCTTTTCAAAGTCGCCTACCTATTGAGTCACTGTACTTTGACTGTTAATTTATAACTACACACCTGCCAGTCTTTTTAAGAAATGCGCCTTAGAAATCACAGCTGATGATTCTATCATTTCCATTAGAAAAACCACAACTACCCCGAAGAAGGCACCACGCCAAATAGTGGAAAAGAGTCGAGCACTGAGGCTTGTGCACAGGACCCAGCACACTTACAGATCTTCTCCTCCGCTCTCGAGAAAGGAAAGCAGCAGAGCTGGCCCATGGCACTGGAGCTGGCTTTCTCTCCCGGTGTTCTCTTCTCCGAGGGCACCCGAAGCAAAGCTGCAGCTGCACCGCGATCTGCGAGCACACGCCGCCTGTTCCTCTCCCAGGAGCAGCACAGGGAGCTGCAGGAGCCAATGCACAGCCAGGAGAGAGACTGGAGAAGGGAGCTCGCCGCGGCGACCAAAAAAGACTCCGCCTCCCGGTCCTCCAGCCGCACGCAAGTGCTCCGGGACCGGTGATCGGTGGGAAAAGGGGCCCGAGGCTCGCCGGATTCTCTCACAGCTCTGAGCTCCAGCCTCAGATCCGCCGTGCCACGTGCACTGTGCCGCTCTCCGCGTGCGTCTTTGAGAAGGTAACACAGAGTCCTTTCTCCCACGGACGAATGTTGCGATTACACATGGAAATTCAGATCGGAGGAAAAGCCCGTTATTTTCTGTCTGCTATTTAAAGAGGAAGAGCTTTCTTTTCTGGCCAGAATTTTTGGTTGCTTGGTTTTGCGGCGAACCCAAGCCAGCAGAACACGGGAAGCACAACTTGTGTGAAGCACCTTTTACCACCTAACGAAGTGCACGGGCCATGGAAGTGACAGGGAAACAGGGGTCAGGCACTGTCAGCTGATACTGGCACTCGACAGCCTGTCTTTGAAAGGTAAATACCTGCTTTCAAAATGCTGCCTTGTTCCCCTACTAAAGCATGAATCCACACTATGAATTTTGAAACTGTACCATCAAGTATGTCAGCAGCCTAGAAAATCCCTTAAGCCCAGAGGCACCACTAGGAAAAACATCGGGGATACCGGCATCTCTTTTCAAAGAAGCCACAAGGTAATTAATTGAGCAAATTCAGGCACAGCAAAACAACCCATTTTTAGACACAATGGATTCTGAACTTCCTGACATGAAGTTTGTAAATTGCATGTAATTGTCCAAAATCTTGCTTTATGACAGTGTAAGAATAAAAGATCGCTCTTGGTACCAGAAATTCCAGCTAAATTATTTTATTCCTCCACTTTTTATGGAGGTGCACACACACCTGTTTACCGGAGAGGGAACTGGATGATGATGTCAACTCCAAATGGCTCTGAACACACTACAACCACAGTCACACTCACTCATTCAAACAAAACAAGTATGCACTTTGCAAGACTAAAAGTCAATTTTATAAATTCTGGGTGTTGCATTTTTTAAAGCTCCCATTAAGAAGTGGAAAAGAACCAGAGTATACTTTCAATAGGGAGAATTTTTTTTAACTTTTACTTAGTAAATATAAAATTCCAAAGTACAGTTTATGGATTATAATGGTTTTCCCCCCCATAACTTCCCTCCCACTCACAACCCTCCCACCTCCTGCTCCCTCTCCATTCCATTCACATCAAGATTCATTTTCAATTATCTTTATATACAGAAGATCAATTTAGCATATATTAAGTAAAGATTTCGTCAGTTGGCACCCACACAGAACACAAAGTGTAAAATACTGTTTCAGTACTACTTATAGCATTAATTCACATTGAACAACACATTAAGGACAGAGATCCTACATGAGGAGTAAGTACACAGTGACTCCTGTTGTTGACTTAACAATTTGACACTCTTGTTTATGGCATCAGCAATCTCCCTAGGCTCTTGTCATGAGTTTCCAAGGCTATGGAAGCCTTTTGAGTTTGCCGACTTCAATCTTATTTAGACAAGGTCATAGTCAAAGTGGAAGTTCTCTCCTCCCTTCAGAGAAAGGTACCTCCTTCTTTGATGACCTGTTCTTTCCACTGGGATCTCACTTGCAGAGATCTTTCATTTAGTGTTTGGTGGTGGTTGTTGTTTTTGTCAGAGTGTCTTGGCTTTCCATGCCTAAAATACTCTCATGGGCTCGTCATACAGATCCAAATGCCTTAAGGGCTGATTCTGAGGCCAGAGTGCTGTTTAGGACATCTGCCATTCTATGAGTCTGCTGTTATCCCGCTTCCCATGTTGAATTGTTCTCTCCATTTTTTATTCTATCAGTTAGTATTAGCAGACACTAGTCTTGTTTATGTGATCCCTTTGACTCTTAGACCTATCAGTATGATCAATTGTGAACTGAAATTGATCACTTGGTCTAGTGAGATGGCATTGGTACATGCCACTTTGATGGGATTGTATTGGAATCCCCTAGCACATTTCTAACTCCACTATTTGGGGCAAGTCAGCTTGAGCATGTCCTAAATTGTACATCTCCTCCCTTTTGATGTACAAGTTTAAGAGTATTTTAGAATGTGCCAAGTAATGTAAGTTATTTCTGTGGATCATGTACTCCAATTTCCCAAAATAAGAAATACTATGAAGATCTATGTAATAAAAGGAAAATATTTGATCAAATAAAACTGGCAAGTCTACCCATGTAATTAAAACCGATATTTGAAATGTTACCTATCTTTAAATTACTTTCAATTTTTCAAGCTATTTAAAATCAATGCTTGTTTTGCCTTGATGCAAAGAGGTTACTACATTCGATCATTAAGTGAATATTGTATGTTTTATAATCAGATTTGTTTCTTCACAACTTACCAACTTGTAAATCAATAACAACTTTATACTGTTAAATTATTCCCTTTCAAATTCCTCAACATGAGTGGATACAGGCATATGTCTTGAAGTATAAAATAAGATTTTTGTATATGAATTTAAACAGTCCTAAAAGCAACATATAAGCCATATTAAGATTAGGAAACAAAAAAAGTGGCCAATAATCCTTAAAAAAGATGACATCAGAAGCTGGAACATATACTGAACACTGGAGGAGAGACACAGGGTGAAGTCCTTTCTGGCTCTAACACTGCCCCTCAGCATCTGGGAAACACTGGACAAGCCCTGGGTCTTCCCCGGGCTCTCGGTTTCTCTCTCCAAAAACAGAGCAGCTGAAATACTAGGTTCCTCTTCAGAACATTACATGATTTTGTGATCAAATAGCAAAGGAAATAAGAATCTGATAATTACCAGTTACCAATTACCCTACATATGACTTCTTTGTTAAAAGAAAGAAATGTTTACAGTAAAGACCCTTTATTGAAGGGAGTGAGTAACCCCTGACATTGCCAGTCATCAACCCTAGTGCAGTGAGTGTTAAAATCTGCTGCACTCCCCTGTTCACCACGGCGGCACTTTTCACCAACAGCCAAGATATAGAGTCTACCTAGGTGTCCATCGACAGACGAGCAGATACAGACAGTGTGGTACAGATGCAATGGAGTATTATTCAGCCCCAAGAAAGGAATAAAATCCTGACATGTACTGCTAAATGGATGGAAATGGAGATCATTATGCTAAGTAATAAGCCAGAAAGACAAAACCATATGTTCTCCCTCATATGTATAAGTTTAAAATAGTTGATCTGAACCTGGAATAGTGACTATTACAGGCTGAGGAGGGTAAGAGAGGGGGGTAGAGGGAGGTCAGACAACAGGTACCAAAACAGACAGCAGTAACAAGCATTACACAGTGCAGTGGGGTGGCCATAGGTTACAATAAGGTTCATTATCATTATATATACATAATTATATACAATAGAAAGAGCTTGAGGAGAGGAATGAAAGGATAGAAGAATGAAAGGGTGGTTGCCTGGCTTGACTGGTATACCCTGTGGGTGTGTCAAACGATTACACTGTACCCCATAAAACGATACAAGTATCCTGGGTTCAGTTCCAAACTCCATCTTCTGCCTCCAGCTTCCTGCTAATGCAGACCCTGGGAGACAGCAGTGCTGGCTCAAGTAATTGAGTTCCTGCCACCCATAAGGGGGACCTGGATTGCATTCTTGGCTCCTGGCTTCTGCCTCAGCCACGCTGAGCAGTTAGGGAGTGACTAGTAGATGGGAGTTCTACCTCTGTCTGTATCCCTCTCTGCCTACCTCCTGACTCTTTGCCTATCAAATAAATTTAAAACATTTTAAATCTATAAAGTATCACATGTTCTATCACAAATTTTAGAATATGTACTGTTTTGGACTTCTAATATAACTGGTACAACTGCCTTCCAGAAAGGATTTTTTTAATTATTTAAAGTAGAAAAGAAACAAAAACTTCATAATCAGCAGACATGAGTTTGAATCCCAGATGTTAACCATTATGAAACTATCTTCATCTTTAAATCAGGGAAATTCATGATAAAGTTTTGGTTTGTTGTTGCAAAGTAGACAGTTTTTGCAGGTGGAACACACAGATTGTCTGACATGGTATCTACATATGAGGGTATTTTTAAAAGTTCAAGAAAAATGGAATTCAAAGGTAAGTTTACTATGGTGCATAAAATTTGAAATCCATACATAAAGTTCATGAAAAATGTATATTAAAAAAGGAGTTATGAAGGAACTTCAAAAATGTCTGTACCAAAATAAAGTTACCTTTGACATGTTTTTCCACGAATCTGGAAGTATACTCATACATCACAATCTCACTAGCCCCAGCAACTAATCTTGCCTACTTCTCTTCTGATTTCCACCCTGCTAGCTGCCATCGTGAGTTAACACTCACATTTTTGGCTTCCAAATAAAAGATCCCTCACTGAAATGCAGAGCCTGTGGGAAACATTCTTACAATGAACTCCATCAACTTCATTAATTCTTTCCTGTTGGCACTGCCTCTGAAAATGGGCAAGTAAGCATAAAGTATAGAATATAATATTAGCAAGGAACAATTACCAAGAAATCCTGCAATCTAAGGAGATGCAGCTGTACCATATTAGAGGCTTTTTTTTTCCATAAGCACTAGAAGTGATTTAACCATAATAAAAGATTAGAAAACAATACAAATTCAAAATGGGAATTTCCAACATTTACTAGATACTAAAAATGATACTTTTAAGTGCTTTACATTTAATCCCTACAATGGCTCTGTGAGGAAGGGGTCATGACCAACACTGTCCCCACTTTACAAACAGTAAAGTAACTTGGGTAAAATCCCTCAGAGAATAATGTTAATAATGGGATCTGAACTCTAATTTGTCTGGCTCTATAGACCCTAAGTGTCTGATTCACAGCTTTATTTATTTATTTATTTGGCAGGTAAAGTTACAGACAGAGAGAAAGAGAAAGGTCTTCCTTCCATTGGTTCACTCCCCAAATGGCCGCTACACCAATCCGAAGCCAGAAGCCAAGTGCTTCTTCCTGGTATCCCATGCGGGTGCAGGGGCTCAAGCACTTGGGCCATCTTCCACTGCCTTCTCAGGCCACAGCAGAGAGCGGGACTGGAAGAGGAGCAACCGGGACCAGAACCGGCACCAATATGAGATGCTGGCACCACAGGCGGAGGATTAACCAAGTGAGCTACAGCGCCGGCCCCCAACACTCATTTTTTTAAAAAAGATTTATTTATTTATTTTACTTCAAAAGTAGAGTTAGAGAGAGAGACAGACAGCAAATGAGCTCTCCCATCCACTGTCTCACTCCCCAAATGGCCACAACTGCCGGGGCTGGGACAGGCCAATGCTAGGAGCCCAAAGCTTTTTTCAGGTCTCACAGATGGGTGCAGGGGCCCAAGCACTTGCGCCATCTTCAGTGGCCTTCCCAGGCAAATTAGCAGGGAGCTGGATGGGAAGTGGGACAGCCAGGACTCAAACCAGAGCCCATATGGGATGCCAGTGCTACAGGAGGTGGCTTAAGCTGTTACGCCATAGCGTCAGCCCAAGCACTGAATTATTAAACACAGTTTGTGTGTGCTGACAGCTTTATATAGCTGGTCCTCCATAACTATGGATTCAACCAATCACAGATCAAGAGTAACTGGGAAGGCCGTATATTGTGGCCAAACAGGTTAAGCTGCCACCTTGAGATGTCTGCATCCCCTCCAAGTGTTGGTTAGAATCCCAGCTATTATGCTTCCAATCCAGCTTTCTACTATACCTGGGAAGGCAGTGGATGGTGGTGCATGTACAGCCACATGGGAAACCTGGACATAGTTCTAGATTCTTGGCTTCAGTCTGGCCCAGCTCCAAGTGTTGCAGGTATTTGGAGGACAAACCAGCAAATGGAAGATCTCTCTATCCCTCTTTCTCTCCCTCTCCCTCCTTCATCTCTGTCACTCAGCCTTTCAAATTAATAAATAAATCAAGTTTTAAAAGATATTTGGAGGAAAATTGCATCTGTACTGAACATGTACACTTTTTATGTTATTATTCCCTAAATAATACTGTAAGATAACTATATATATATTTACATTGTATTAGGTAACATTAGTAATCTAGAGATGATTCTAGATATATGGGTGGATGTATATAAGTACAAATAGTACACCATTATATATAAGGGACTTGAGCATCCCCAGATTTTGCAAGGGTGGGTGGATAATCCTGGCACCAATCCCCATGGATACTGAGGGACAACTATGTAATAGCACACTACAATTTTAGCATAATGCATAGAAAAATGTCATTTAATCAAGCTCTATGGTAATATGTTTAAAATCTTGCCTTAGTTTCTCACATTTTGCCATCAAACCCTTTTACTGACACTGCTGGAGGAATATGATCCTATTTCAAAACAAAAGATATACTGATCTATCCCTTTAAGGTGCACTGTTAGCACTGCGGCCTGCTACCCATAGAAAGCTGACTCAATCAGGAGTACAGAGATTCCAGAAAGGACCTGGGAAGCACTGTCTTCCAGGAAAAACAGCAGAATGTACCATTCAAAAGTAATCCCCAAAGATGGTAATAGACTTTCATTAGGGAATTACATTCCTTTCAGTGGTATACAAACATCTACTATAACTAGATGATTTTACAAAGAAACAGGGTTAATCTTGATAAGGAAAATATCCGATTTCACTTTTATTAACTGAAAACCATAACCCTTTCATGCTTACTTTTTTCTCAGGCCTGCTACAGACCAATCATGATTGGGACAGTTGTTTCTGCTAGGGTAGTTTGAATTTTTATTATAATGGCTAGAAATGGCAGGGATAGAACTAAAAAGCATAGTATAGGGCATGGTGCCAGCTACCTTATCTGCATCTGCTATGAAATATCAGCTGACTATAGTCTCTAGTGGCAAAAAATAATTCTTAACCATGACCATGAACTTTAGTCTCTGTGTCATGGGCCGGCAACTTTTTACATCTGTAGTTGAATACAGGTTTGTTTGGGTTTCTGAGCAACCCTGCAGAAAAATTTTATTTGAAATTAAAAAAGTCTCCACAAAACTGTACAAATTACCAATTCTTGTGAGACTTCCAATTCACTAAATAAAGGAAATTTGAGTCTGACAACTGGTGGAAAGACATGAGAAAGAAAACAAAAGGTAAAAGACTCTTTATTCAAAAGAATGGAGAGAAAAGGGAACATTCAATCATAAAGTATAGAGAGGGATAAAGCTTTTATCTCTCCAAATGCTGGAACCATGTGTTAGGAGATCTGCTTTAAGCACAAAAGAGGTATTTCAGGAAAATTTCATAACACAGAAGATAACACATCTGAGGAAATTAGTAATCCAAGAAACATCGCAGTTTCAATGAAAACATAAGTTCATTGTCAATCATGTAAGTGATTGACAATTTATATAAAGTAGGATGCTTGGAAATATATCCTAGCTTTTGTGTTGACATCAGGGTACCAAGAGAAAACTGTTCTGGACCTGAAGTAAGCTGAATGGACATACCCAATACTGTACTCATGTTCTGTTACTCCATGTTCTTGTAAAACAAAAACCCAGCTCTCTCAATAATTAGTTCACAATAAGCACAGATCTACTGCCCACATAGATCTACTGCTCCTCCCCTGTAGAACCACTGCTGCATCTTTATAGTCATTCTGTAACCAAAAGGAAAGGTTCTAGAACCGCATCCTGAAACACTGATAGATGAAATCTGTCCTCACAAGGCTCTATGTAAGGGAAAGAAGCTAAAAACTATAACTGCAGGGGTGGGGGGCTCTGTACCTCTCACTGTTAAAAGTCCAATTTTAAATCCCAGACTGTGAAATTTGTGAGCCAAGAACATTAATTTTTTTGTCATTACTCCTATCTTAGTAGTACTTTCAACACACGTTTTACTTCTCTTTGCAGTGCTTTTGTTTTTCCCTAAAAATAAAAGTTACAGTATTGGTATTTGAAATTACCATGTGCTATACAATTTCTATGTAACTGGAAAGACAATGTGGGGGTTTTTACCCCCTTATAAAACACAAAGGAGAAAGACTTAGCACACCACAGACTACATATGTGCATTTAAGAAAGAGGAAGAGACATGTAGGTAACTGGAACTACAAAAGAAGTCCTCACTTTTTATCAATCCCTGATTGTCATTCCTCAACCTCTGCTGATAGATTTGTTTTGTGCTGATTTTCAAAGACATCCTTCACAGTTACTATTTAGTCAGCTCTTTTCTGTGAGTGTGGCCCAACTTTAAACAATGTACCCAACTTTTCTCTGAAGGGAAGAAAGAACCTCCACTTTGACTATGGCTCTGTCTAAATAAGGTCGGAGTTTGAGTTCCGTAGCTTTAGCAGCTCATGACAAGAGCCTCGGGTGATCACTGACATCATAAAAGAGTGTCAATTGTTAAATCAACAACAGCAGTCACTGTGCACTTGCTCCCTATGTAGAACCTCTGTCCTTAATGAGTTGTACTATGAGCATTAAAGGTAAAACTAGTCTTCAAACAGTACTTTATATTTTGTGTGTCTGTGTGGGTGCAAACTATTTAAATTTTTACTTAGTATAGAGTTGATCTTCTGTATAAACAGATAATTAAAAATGAATCTTAATGAATAATGGGATGGGAGAGGGGTAGAAGGTGGTTTGGTCTGGGGGTAGGAAGGCAGGTATGGGAGGAAGAACTGCTATAATCCAAAAGTTGTACTTACAAAATTTATATTTGTTAAATAAAAGCTTTCTATATATATATATATATATATAAAAAAACAATGTACCCAGTCAAAGCCTTTTCCTTAATTGAGAAATAAGTCAGAGAGGAGAATTTACTTCCCTGTTCAGTGGACAGGTAATAATAGGAGGTAGGCAGCTGCAAGGCAGACTGCCAGGTTCCAGCGTATGTCTGGACAGCTCTCGTTGACAGCGCATCTTTTCATCAAACAGGTGCCATGTATGATACGACAATCACACAAGCTCTGGGACTGAAGTTAACCCTTGAGTCGAGGAGCACAGACAGTGTGGGTGAGAGAGCCAGGACCAAATGGGGGAGGAGCCCCACATTCGCAGCCCTGATCTTGAGGGAGCAAGAGGGAGCCCAAAGTTCCCACTCATCAATCCCATTTGGTAGTTTTATTAAGGCAATGTAGTTGCAAGAGAACAAGAACCAGTAATTTTAGTTTGGAATCTCTAAATTACTGAGTTATTCTTACTAAAGGCTGCTTTCCACAGTGTGTCCTTTTCAGATATTGCAATGAAATCACAAAAACCAACACAAGTTACTTACTCAAGGACAAATGTCTGGGTGTTAAAACCTTTTTTGGAAAAACTAAGGAAAAGCAAAAATTACATTTAATCTGCTGGGCAGTATTTCGATTATCAAATATGGCTGCTTTCTCATTCAAGTGCTTTAATCTCTCATTGTCTACACCCTTTATGAAGAAACGGCAACATCTTCACAGGAAGAAAAACAGATTTCAGAAACACCAGTAAGACCTAATGAGTAGATTTGGCTTGTAATTTAACAGGGTGAACAACAAAAAATTTTGTTTGAGAATTTCTAATTTATTAGAGGTTCTTCAAAGGTCTTAATCATTCTTCACATGGAATATTCTTGGGTCTATATTTAGCTCTGAAAGTGGTTCACTGTGTGACCTAGGGCAAGACAACAGTCTGTCACCTTTCCTGACATGTCAAGCTTCAAATAGAAGGTTAATTACTCAATACATTACTGCTTGTTTTTATCTAAAAGGCTTAAAGGGATGAGGAAGAATGAAACGGAATCCTTCAGTTACTGAAAATAAAATTAACTTATACTAAATGGGGTTCTGTTACCCCAAGGCTGCTTTGTCAGGTCTCAGCGTCTGCTGTGGCCTGCCATGACTAGCCTGGCATTTTCTGATATACTCTGTCATTGTGCTCCCATTCTGATTAGGCTGTTTACAGATGCTTCTAGCATCATTTGGTAACTGTCAGAACTGTCACTTAAATATTCACAAATCCAAAACATCGAGTCTACATTTGTTACTGCATGTCTTAATTCAGAACTGAAAGCCTTTCTGTTAGGGCACATTCAGCTACAAACAACAACAAATCTCTTGACTGAAATGGTTAATAAGTAAATTTCACTATATTAAGTAGACTTTTCATGGATATAAATGAACACCTTACCATGGGCTACTGATGAAAGAAGGAGGTTTATTTTGGCTTATGGTTTTGGGGATCACAGTCCAAGCTCAGGTAGGCCCCACTGGCTTGACCACAGGTGTCGCAAAAGGATTGCAGTGGCAAAGAGCACACAGAGGATGGATTCTGTGGCAATTCAGGATGCAGGGACACAAGCAGCATGCTCGTCTTTGATCAACCAGACACCTTGGGAGAGCTACCCTCTGAGAGGAGGCCTCCTGGGACCCAAACACCTTCTACTAGGCCCCTTCTCCCAAATACTACACTTGGGTTACGTTTTCACTCTTCTTCTGAGTTATGACACTGGAGACCCAGCCTTTTAACACGTGAGTCTTTTGGGGACATTCAAAGTAAGTCTAAACCACAGTCACTATGTTTATGGTAATATCCTTCTGGGATTGGTTAATTCAGTGGCTCAACAAGACCATCACCACTCTCGTTTCCAGGGTCCCATACGCAGCATAGCTGCTTGTGGACAATAAGTGTCTCCTATGAGTAAGATGACAGAAACATCCAGGATCACATGTAGCCAATAATTCCCAGTTAAAAATCCCCATTCTCTTCCCTCTGGATTTTTTTTTAAAGATTTATTTGTAATAGAGAGGGGGGAGAGACAGAGGAATCTTCCATCCACTGATTCACTCCCCAAATGACCAGAACAGCCAGGGCTGGGCCAGGACAAAGCCAGGAACCTGGAACTCCATCCAGGTCTCCTAGGTAGGTGGCAGGGGCCCAAGCAGTTGGGCCATCTCCTGCTGCTTTCCCAGGTACACTAGGATGGAGCTGGATGGAAGTGAAGCAGCTGGGACTTAAACCAGTATCCACTGCTGTGCCAGAATTTCAGCTCCACTTGAATCTCTTTTTACTGTTTAAAAAGAAAAAAAAAAGTTTTCTCTGAGACCCCAAGAGAATTTCCCCTCACACATCAGAATCGTGTACATGCTGTGTCCTAAACTGATCATTAGCAAGAAGAATGGAACCAACCACCTGCCAGAAGAAAGCCAGGGCCAAATGCCCTGACGCCCATGGCACTACAGTGAAGGAGCAGTTGGGAAGAGAATGTACTCAAAACACACGCAGTACTAGTGTAAGCTTGAGTTTCATATTTGCCTTTTTAAAAAATGTGGTGCAGCCTGAATACCTTTTACCCAAAATGCTTGGAACCAGAAGTGTTTCAGATTTCAGATTTTTCAGATTTTTTTTTTGAGATTAGCAAAGAGATATTTTATTTAAAAACAACTTTTAGACCATTACCATCATACAGGTAGAGAAACTTTAACAGATTTAAATAAAATCCAGTCTTTCCTAAAAGCATAGGTGATTTAAGAAAAGGAAGATCACATGTGATAAAGGTAACTGGAGAGGTAGGGAAAAGATCAATGATCATTTTTTTATATATAAAGACAGCAGACTATTCATGAGTTAAGTTCTAGACACAAGTAAATTTGGAAACAAGGAAAACATTTATATATTTTACAAAAATAATCTATTTCAATAAATCTATTAAATAGGTAATAATGGATACCAAAATGATGATAAATTTATCAATTAAAAATCCATTTAACAATCAGTTTACAGATTTTGAAAAAAAATACATACATATGTATATATATATATACACACATCTTGGGAAGGGGAGCCTAAACATTAAACTCATTTATGTTTCATATATACCTTATATACACATCCCGAGAGTAATTTTACACAAAATTTTAAATAATTTGGGGCATGAAGTGAAGTTTTTGTTGTGGAATTTTCTCCTTGTAGCATCACATCAATGCTCAAAAATTTTAATGTGGCATATGGGATGCCAGCGGCACAAGCAGTGCGCAGCACAGCAGTGGCTCTACCCACCATGCCACAATGCCAGTCCCTACTCTGTGCTTCTTTAACCCTTGTTATGCCTCTGGTTTTACCAGAACAAGTTTCTCTGCAGAAGTAGCAAATCCAAAAGTAGATGGGCATATTTTTATGCTGTTGTTTTCCCACAGACCAACACGAAACAAGAAACAGATTTGTTGTATTTACATAAACAATTTCATAACCTTTTCTCTCCATCCTTGCCCCTTGTTTTCGGCCTCTATCCTCCCCTAACATATTTAGCTCAGGTAACGAGCTGCAAAACAAGTCTGAAGTGCAAGCTTTCCCACGGCCTCTGCAGCTCTTCCATTCACACCTGTAGCTTGTACAACCCAATACCACTGAATCCCATACCTGTCTCCCAGATTTAACATCTTTGTCCTAGACCTCTCTCCTTAACTGCACCTTACTTGGTGCTTTCATATGCCCCAAATTTAATTCATCATCATCTTTGTGAATGGAAGGGGAGAGGGAGTGGGAGAGGGGAGTGTTGTGGGTGGGAGGGAAGGTATGGCGGGGGGGAAGCTATTGTAATCCAAAAGCTGTACTTTTGAAATTTATGCTCATTAAATAAAATTAAAAAAAAAAATTCATCATCATCTTGTTACCAAAATCTATTTTCTCTTTTATGCTCTACATTGATGTATGGCACTATTATCCACCTGTTTATATCTCAGATCTGGGAGTCATCCCAGCCTTTTCCAGCTTTCCTAATCCACCCCAAACCTGCAGATTGATTCTCTTGTCTACCTAGACCTTCAATGAACCCTTCCTTCTCCATCTCCACTGCAAATGCTTACGAGCAGGAAACTATGCCTGTCCAACAGCACGGCCTCTTCCTGGTCTTGCTGAGTCAGCTGCCTGCTCCCTTCATTGGGCTTTTATGTGACTAGGAGAGTGACTTTTCTAAAGCACAAATCTGATTGTGTCATTTTGAGCTCCAAAATGTTTGATGATTCCCATTCCCTACAAAAATACGATCTGAACTCCTTAAGGATACATAAGTCGTGTGCAGAGTGTATTCCTTGCACGACCCAGCACAAGTCCCCCTGGCTCACTGCATCGTGATGCTTTCTCAGCCTGGAAAACGCTCCACTTTCTCTTGCTTCCTCCCCTCCCCCTGGCATTCTCATTTCCAGCTCAAACCTCTCCTCTCTGTGCAGCCTTCCCTGACAACCCTAGGCAGAATCAGAACTCTACTTCGCTCCCATTAACTTTGTGGCAGTCCAGATCATTTTAAACCGTAATTGTCTGTTTCATGACTTCCTGCTAGAAAGAAAACTCTTAAAGTACTGTTTGTGTTCATTCTTCTTCGATCTTCACTGTCCAGCATCATACTTGGCACTTGGTAGGCTCAATAGGTATCTATTCAATAAACTACACAAATAAATGAAAACAACAGAAGCCAGGGTGGAGACATTTTAAAGTGAAGGAAGAGCCTCTCTATGTGCACGGTCGCTAGCAATGCTTCCGCTGCCTGGGAGGACATGCAAACTACCAGTGCAGGCAGCACTGGTGAATCCTAAATCCACTTGGCCCCTTGTTCCTATTTTAAGAGTAACTATGTTACAAAATGAAAACCCAGAGGAAGGGGGTTTTCAGACAGATCTGGAGAATGAAAACTTTATTGTTTCTCCTCCAATTAATCACAGATGCAATAAGAATCGAAGTCTAGCTTTGGCAGAAACTGAAATAGAACAACTGAACACAGAATGGAGAATTCACGAATTCTAATGATGGAAGAAACTCCATGAGAGTATTCACACTGACAGATTAGACATCCCCATAAACAGTACTCACTCCTCCATCACAAGAGACAGTAAAGACTTTCACAGATCCCGGGATCCCTGGCACCCTTCCCTGTGTCTGAACAACCCTCTGGAGTTTCAAGTTTCTCCTAAGGCCTACACTGTTATACACCAAAGAAAGGTTAAGGAGAAACTGACATTGTCTTTTTATATTAACCCTTTAAGTCACTTTTCAGCCTCCACAGTCCACGGGTTTAGGAATTCTGCCTACAATTTATTATGAAAACACTAATTGTATGAGCGCAGTGAGCAAACACTGAGTGTATGTTAGGCATGATGCTATCAGCTGTTTGATGCAAGCACGTCCAGTCCTCCTAGCATCCTCACCAGGTGACAAGCATTATTAATCCCCATCACAGAGGTGAGGTAACTGCATTGAGAGCAGATGTTTAAGCAATGTGCACAAAGTCGCCCAATGGGGAAGTCGCCATGACCATTAGAACAAAGTCTGATTCTAGGAGCCTCCCTGTAGCTTGCTTCTACCTCTTTACTATTCTGCATCCTCTCCAGGTCCTCTACATCATGCAAAGGGAGCATTTAATGAGTTTCACAAGTTTGTCTCTTGTACTTTTACCATATTATCACATTATTTTAATAATAATACATTATATAGATTTGCCAACTGTACTTTACTCACAGCTAATAATTAAAATATGTGCTCACCTTCACCTATGTACTTATACACATAAATCATACACATAAATATATAAAAACTCACCATATATATCATATGTATATATGTACATACGTATGCACTTTTACTTTTTGAAAGGCACAAGTGTGAATCACATGCCAATTTAAGGACAGCATTAGAAATAATGCAAATCTCTAAAAGCTATGAAATGGGTTTTCTGGGGTTAGAAAAATAAGAATAGTGTTGCAGTAAGTATTCTAATATGACTAGTACTGCTACTAACATTTTTAATATTTTTATAAGACTGTACATCAGTCACTGTGCCCAGGACTTTTAGAACATTGGTAAATATTGATTAGCATGGCAGATAATTTATTCAGAGGCAATTAGGCAACGTAATGGGCTAATTAGCCATGACTTTTGACAACTGGGAGGGTCTCCTACAACTAATTTCCTGTATCTTAATGGCTTTGTTAAGCTATAGACTTTGTTGTTGTTGTTGTTGTTGTTGTTTGACAGGCAGAGTGGACAGTGAGAGAGAGACAGAGAGAAAGGTCTTCCTTTGCCGTTGGTTCACCCTCCAATGGCTGCCGCGGCCAGCGCGCTGCAGCCGGCGCACCGCGCTGATCCGATGGCAGGAGCCAGGAGCCAGGTGCTTTTCCTGGTCTCCCATGGGGTGCAGGGCCCAAGCACTTGGGCCATCCTCCACTGCACTCCCTGGCCACAGCAGAGAGCTGGCCTGGAAGAGGGGCAACCGGGACAGAATCCGGCGCCCCGACCGGGACTAGAACCTGGTGTGCCGGCGCCACTAGGCGGAGGATTAGCCTAGTGAGCCGCGGCGCCGGCCTAAACTATAGACTTTGCACTTCAAGAATTTCTTTCACGTGGTTTCATTTTTCTTTTTATTTGGAATTCAATATTTGCTTTCATGTTTTCTAAAATACACTTAAAACCAAAAGCTCTATAAATAATTTGTGAAGTGACTTATTTATTATATAATTCTATTAGTGATGCATAATTTTTCAATTAAATTTATCACTTAGCACTGCCCCTTTAATATGCAGAGTTCCTAAGGCATTTAATATATATCACAAGGTTTGAAACAGACCAACAGATGTCTGGATTTCCAAAACAGCCCAAGTCATAGCTGCCACTTTGTGTTAGCATCCAGATTGATAGCTGATACAACAATGAAAATACAGTAAGCCATCACTCACTAATTTTCTCAGCTACTTATCCTGAGTCTTCCTCTAACTCAAGCAGATGTAAAGAAGCTGAGCATTTCAATTATCAGTTGCTTTTCATTTTTATTAAGAGCATATCACAATTAAATTTCAAAAACTTCCTTTTTGGAAGATGTTTCATCAAAGAAATATACAAGGGATAATTAGATTACAAGAATGAACAAGATTTGTATTAACAATATACATCAACAGCTCTACTTTTTTAAGAACTTTATACTTTTTGGTGGGGTGACTTAAGTCCCAGTTAAACCTAGTCTTGGTGCTCTTCTTTTAACCCATTAGATCCCACTTTCACATTTACAAATTATCATTTGAATAAGAAATTATATGATCCCCCAAATTCTGGACAAAACAAATAATATCCTCCACTCAGCTCTTATTAAATTAGTTGACAATTTTTAACAGAGAAAAGTACCGAAGCTTTTAAAAATGAAAAAAATAGGCATACATTTCCCTCAGGGGATAAACTGATTTATCATGGGTGCCTCTTCTAACACACTTCAAATAGATTCATCTTAATCAGCCTAAGTAGACATGGAATTTTCTGAATCATCTCCCTGTCACCCTGTGCAAAAGAAAACACGACAAGATTTTTTTGGTCCTACCCACCACAAGAGACATTCCAATATTACAGAGTTATCAGCACCACACAATAATAAATTTTCAACGACTTTTCTTATCAATATGTTCCTATCAGTCTGGGGTATTTTTGCATTGGCTGCATTGTTACCAAAGAATGCTCAAATGGAAATTAAAGAGGGAAGAAGAAATTAAAGACAGAAGAACAAACCAGTTTATATTTTAGACAGAGACAGCAGAGTGGTTATCAAAATGAATTTATTAGAAAAAAATGTAGGAAACATTGATCAAAACTAAGTTTTCCCTGGTTTCCTTGGGCCCATGAACTGAAGTAGAAGGGTTTAAATGCACTGGCCTTTGGCTGTTTTTATACTCTTAAAATTCTGACAATCCTTAAGAGCTTTTGTTTATGTGAGTTACATTTATAAATATTTACTAAATTCAGGTAATTGTGAATATTCTTTGATACTATACCAAAATTTGACAAGTTACAGCCCTTTAAAAGTTTAGCTGCAATGTAGAATCTTATTCCCATAGTCTTTACATTCCAGTTTTTGGATTTATCTTGAACTTCTAGTGGATCATTTATCCATGCAGAATTTTGTACCAACATCCACTGATCATTTTACACATACGGATTCTGAGGCCGGCACTGTGTTACAGAGGGTTAAGCCTCCCCATGCCAGGCTGGCATCCCATATCTGAGTACTAGTTTCAGACCTGGCTACTGCATTTCTGATTGAGCTTTCTAGGAAAGTAGCAGGAAAATGGGCCCTGCCACCAATGTAGAAAACACATACGGAGAACTGGCTCCTGGCTTTGGGGTGGCCCAGGCCTGGCTGTTGTGGCCACCTGAGGAATAAACCAGCAGGTGGAAAATCCCTCTTTCTGTCTCTCTCCCTACAACCTCACCCTCTGTCTCTTCCTCTCTGTCACTCTGCCTATCAGATAAGTAAATAAATCTTTAAATAAATAAATAATATGGACTCCCTGAGTTTTGGAGATCTTCTAGATGTTGCCAAAATTTCATCAAAAAAATGTTCATTAATAACATCTCCTTCTAGTTAGAAAAATATTCAAGAGCAAGGAACACAAAGGATAGATGTTCAGTATCTTTGAGGTTTCACTGGTGTAGACATATGTAAAAATGCATCAGTTTGTATATTTTGTACGTGCAGGTTCTGTATGTAAGTTATACTCTAATAAAATAATTTCTAAATTTTTATTTTACACAACAGAGTGCATGATAGATTAAAAACAACCTGGGGAAATGAGTTCATTATTCTGCTCTGTGCTTCTCCATTCACATAGAAAATTTTTAAAATAAAATCTGATGGAAAATCTTTATGTTTTAGGAAGCTGTCAAGCTCCCAGTAATAGATGTGAGTTTTCTAAAATTCTTAGTTTTTCTTGAAAGTTTGAATTTTATTATTAGCAGTAAATAATGTCTGTTGTACTTGAAGTGAAAGGTTCACCTGTTCATTTCTGAGAAAATGTCTGTCAATACTCAAGTGTGAGAATGACAGTCCATGTGCCAATCGTTTTTCAAGAAAAAAATGGTGTTTCACAAAAGACAGGGGCTGCCTTGGCTCATAGCTTCCTCACTCAAGCACTTCTCCTCAGGTCAAACCCCTACCTCAGTAGGCAGCAGCAAAGCTTCACGTGTACCTCTCATTCTCATTACGCAAAATATTAAAAATACATACTCAAAGGTTAAGATTAAATACAATTAATAATTTTTCTACTCAACAAGAACATTCATATTTTAATATTTTAGCCATCTTTAAAAGTGTTTTTTTAATTGCATATACCTGGATTCACACTGGCCATGCAAAGTTTTACCCACCATTGCTTTTGCATCATCAGTATTATTATAAAAACTGTTTTATCCTCACAGATATCCTAAAGGTATCTATTGTACAACTGGGGATCCATGAACAAATTTTAAAGACTGGAGAGGCTAAAATATATTTTAAAAGAACTTAAAACTTGGGGCCAACATTGTGGCAGAGTGGGTAAAGCCACCACCTGCAACATCAGCATCCCATATGGGCGCCAGTTCAAGTCCCAGCTGCTCCACTTCTCATCTAGCTACCTGCCAAAGTACCTGGGAAAGCAACAGAAGACAGCCTAAGTCCTTGAGCCCTTGCACCCGTGTAGAAGACCTGGACCTTCAATCTAGCCCAGGCAGGCCTGGCCATCATGGCCATTTGGGGAATGAACTAGTAGATGGAAGAACGATCTCTCTCTCTCCTTTTCTCTCTCTCTTTGCCTCTCTCTGTAACTGTGCCTTTCAAATGAATAAAATAAATATTTTAAAAAATTTTAAAACTCATCAAAAGTGTAGCCTTATAAATTACTAGAGTAACAAATCATTTATAAAATAAGCACAATGAGGTTCATATTTCTACTGCAAAAAGTACATGAAAAAAGATATCAAACACATATCTAGTATCAATACCTCTCTGCACTAGGTATACCTTCAATGAGACAAATAGCATTTAAGCTACATATATTTTCTAATTAAACGTCTTTTTCAGACAAGGTTTCAGGCTTAAGGATTCTAGAAAGTTCAAAGATTTTTGTCCTAGTTATGCCTTTCAGCCAAAATAATATTGCTAATTTCCATCACTTTCTATCTCTTCCTGATGCATCAGTCAGCCAATGGGTCAATTACATTGACAGTCCTGTCTTCCATAAAGAAGACTCCCACGCCTACTTACTGAAACTGGGAAAGATTCAGGAGGGGGCAACCCAACGTCTTTGAAGCTCTGTCCTAGTCCCTAAGGGCAAAGGAGCACTGAGGATTATTAGTGAGAGTTGAGGGTATCCTCAGTCCAAAGACACTCCAACCCCAGATGGAAGACAAAACGTCCCTTCCTTTTGACTGAACCAGCACCCAGATGTGACTCCTAGAAATCCCTGGGTGACCACAATAAACCTCTTAAGACTACATCATTGGCATAAGCTGTCCAAGTCTCTTAAGAGTGATTCTCAAGCAGAGACATCTGGATAAAATATACTCATTGACTCAACTCTCAGAATTCTCAACATTTCAGCCCATGAAGTCTGAGTCTGGGATCCTACTGGTCTGATTTGCCACCAGATACAGACTGAATGAACTACATATGATCCCCAACTTACAATAGTGTAATTAAGGATTTTCCAAAACTTTCCAATGGTGTGAAAGCAATACACACGCATTAGTAACCATACTTTGCATTTTGGATTTTGCTCTTTTTTGAGGCTAGTGTTATGTGATAGAATGTCTAGTCACTGCTCCCAGTCAGCCTAACACTCATGAGTGGAAACAACTGATACCCCATAGTGTACTGTATCCAACACTTTACTATAAAATATACTTTGTGTTAGGTGATTTTGCTCTTCTGCAGGCTACTTCAAGTGTTATGAGCATGTTTAAGGTAGGGTAAGCTGGGGTCAGTGCTGTGGCATATCGGATGCAGTGCTGGCATCCCATATGAGCACCTGTTCGAGTCCCGGCTGCTACACTTCTGATACAGCTCTCTGCTGTGGCCTGGGAAATCAATAGAAGATGGTCCAAGTCCTGGGGCCCCTGCACCCACATGGGAAGATCCAGAGGAAGCTCCTGGCTCCTGGCTTCGGATCAGTTCACCTCTGGCCACTGCGGCCAATTGGGTAATGAACCTGCAAATGGAAGACCTCTCTCTCTCTCTCTCTCTCTCTCTCTCTTTTTCTCTCTGCCTCTCCTTCTCTGTGTAACTCTGAGTTTCAAATAAATAAATAAATAAATATTTTTTAAAAAATATTTGTAGGGTAAGTTGAGCTACAATGTTTGAAAGGATGGGGGTATTTTTTAATTAATTAATTATTTATTTGAAACACAGAGTTAGAGAGAAGAAGAAAGACAGAGAGATCTTCCATACACTGGTTCATTCTCCAAATGGCCCCAACAGCCTGGGTTGGGCCAGGGTGAAGCCAAGACCCAGGAGCTTCATTCAGTTCTCCCACATGGATGCAGGGGCCCAAGTACTTCGGCCATCCTCCACTGCTTTTCCAGGCCTTTAGCAGGGAGCTGGACTGGAAGTGGAGCAGCCTGGACTCAAACCAGCACCCATGTAAGATGCCAGCATCACAGGGGGCTGCTTTACCTTACATGTCAAAATGGCAGCCTCAGGATAAGAATATTAAATTCATTTTCAATTTAGTGTATTTTTAACTTACAATGAATTTCTCAGGATATAACCCCATCATAAATCAAGGAGCATCTATACAACTATGAAGACTCTTAGTTTTCTATGGTTCCACCATGTCTTATAGACTTATTAGTTTCTATCTGAGTATGAGGTGGGCCAAATCCTTACATCTCTTATGCTACATTCTGGAACTGAAATTTTTATCTTTAGGATCCAGTCCTGTGTAGATATGTTGAACATTAAACTTCACTCTTTTTTATCCCACATCTACTCAGCTTTATTACATACTCATTGCCTCAGTCTGTGTAATTGTTCCACTTCCTCACCAACTCCTCACACACACAAACCTAACAACCTCCTAACTCTACAGATTCCTTAGCCAATAACACTATAGGTTCAATCAAGGTATTTCCTATATCCATTACTGCCTCTCAGTCCACTGCTTCTCTCACACAATCATACCTGTTGCTCTAGAAAGTCTCTTTTCTTTACTATTCATCTCTGTTTCTCCATCTCATCCCAGTCAGCTGAATTCTGATTCTCCCCATCCCTACACTGTGTTCAAAGGGAAAATTATAAACTTTTTCTACTATGTCCTATCCAAGCCATGCAAGCCCTATCATCCAGCCTTCTTTCCTCTCTGGTTCTCTGACGTAGTATGGGCTGCCTGTTGACTCTGCATGACTCTTAAGGACTATGCCTTCTACTTCTCTGTACCTCATGATACCCAAGAGAGAACAGCATACTCAACAACATACATTAAATTGATCCTGAATAATTATTTTTTTTTTTTGACAGGCAGAGTGGACAGTGAGAGAGAGAGAAAGAGAGAAAGGTCTTCCTTTGCCGTTGGTTCACCCTCCAGTGGCCGCCACGGCTGGCACGCTGCGGCCGGCACACCGCAGGAGCCAGGTACTTACCCTGGTCTCCCATGGGGTGCAGGGCCCAAGCACCTGGGCCATCCTCCACTGCACTCCCTGGCCACAGCAGAGAGCTGGCCTGGAAGAGGGGCAACCGGGACAGAATCCGGCGCCCCGACCGGAACTAGAACCCGGTGTGCCGGCACTGCAAGGCGGAGGATTAGCCTAGTGAGCCACGGCGCCGGCCCCTGAATAATTATTGTTAAGCCCCAAATCAGTTGGAGTTCCCAGGAAATCATTTTGTTTTTTACCTTTTCTTGCAGATGTTATGAATATACTGACCTGCAGAAAAGTGCCTTCTAGACCTTTCCAAATTCCTCACTGCCTCCAACAAGTTATGTCTGACAGCTGAAAGTAAACTAGTCTTTGCAAGCGCTAAATTGCTCATCAGTCTTACAAAGGGCGTCATTTAATCAATTACCTCCCATAAGGAAATATAAATGTAACATAGCTGCCTGAGAAAAATTAATTCACCCAACTCAAGTAAGAAGCTCAGAGAATACAGCTTTCATAATCCTAGGATATCTGAACTATAGTTCATTCCTGGTTTTCACCAAGAAGAATTAAGATTTTGTTTTTTCGTTTCTTTCTTCTCTCTTCTTCTTTGGGGGAGGGGTGAGATTTTCATTGATGAGTGCAGTTAGACTTGCAAAGAGTTGTAGCCCAAAGATAAATAAACATAACATCATCCAAAGCTTTGGCTATGGGCCAGTGAAACATTTGAGACAACAAATGTTGCCTCCACATCCTACCACATTTTCCTCACACACCCCATAAAGGGATTCCATGGCAGAAGATCAGGAAGAAAATGCTCACAAGGAGTTGCAATGCAGCTTCTCTGTATTTCTAATGAGAAATTGGAAATAAAATTGTGTCTCTTTAACATTTTTAAACATTCCATAAACTTCAGTATTAAGATTCTCTCAGGATGTATGAATATATATCCACAGGTTTTCTCCAAGTTGATGTGGAAAGAAATGATCTGGGTTTAAGATCTTGAAAAAAGTTAGATCCATACATTATTCTTCGAGAATTTCTGTGTTATTTTAAAAGTCCATTATTTGGATTATCTTCAAGTCCATAATTCAATGAGAAGAATGTCTGGTTTGAAACAGCAGCTTCCTCTAAAGTATATTCACTTTGAAAACTGGGGGAATGGCCCTGTTCTGGCTAAAGCATCTTCATTTGGTGCACACACTTTCCATCCAGAAACACAACTGCGTAGGGGTTTGTCTTCATCGTGTGCCATGTAACAAGAGCATCTATGTTTGAATATGTGCTTCCCCTTAAGACACGTTTTCTTTCCTTAGGGAAGAAACTGAACATTTCACATTGTGCAGGTCACCTACAGTTTCTCTTCTTAGAGTAAATCTCTCTGGCCTGGGTCATACTATTCCTAAACAAAAGCAGCAAGCATGACAATGCCAGGTTTTGAATGGTGAGGTCCTGAAGGCCTTTATTGGAAAAAATGCTTTCTCCATATTCATGAAACAAAGTTAAACTGGAATGACTCTTGAACCAACATTTCAAAGCTTCATTATATTTTAAGCACAGAATTATAACAACTATAGGTAGAAAAATATTGAGTGGCAAATATAAATACTAAAAACGCTCTATAACATTTTCAATGTATTATTGTCAAAATACAACATTTAAGAAAATACTTCAATGAGAACAATACATACAAGCATATACAACTAGTTCCAAATAGTTGCCAAAAGAAAGTGATGTTAAAGAAATAAAAACAAATACATAATTTTTAAATGATACTCACCAATCATAATTGAAGACTCACAGTGATAATAGCCATTGCTCTGTTTTTTCTTCAGCATGGAGCAAAGATCTATACGATATAACATTTCTTCTCCAAATCTATGACTGATAAATTTTTCATACAATTCAGGTTCTATTTTTTTCACTCCCTTGAAATAACAAAAGAAAAATCACATCAATCAATCATTTCATCTAGGCAGCCAGTTCATATTTATATCACCTTCTGAAAAGCTGTTACTACCATTTTGCTTTCTAGGACTACTGACTGGAACTTGAAAATGGATACTACAGAGTTGTTGAAATGCTATTTTTAAAGTCTCCTTTTCTAGGATGAGTTGTAAAAAAATCAGTAATGATATTAAATTTGACAGCATTCTGAACTTCATATACTTTAATCTTTGAAAATAATAAAGCTTATCATGTTGAAATTTGAGATATCAAGGAAAGGAAAATCATCTACAAATGCAATGGAAAGATGGGTGAACCCTTTAAAAATGAAAGGGACCATAACATTTTGTACTAGGGAAAATGTTCTAGTAAGATGGATGTGATTTTTAACTTAACTAATAAGAATCATCAGACAGACAATTAATTAAAGAGTAGTTGAATTGGAATAGGGAGCATCAGTGGATCTTGCAAGATCTTTTCTATCTGTCTCTCCTTATTTTCAGTGCATTCTCAAAGCAGGAACAACTCCTTGTTAAAAAAAATTACATGATAACTGTAAAACTACCTCTGTAGTTTTCCAAATCATGGGGAAGACTATCACTGCCTCCCCTTTACTATACAATGGCCTTGCAACTCCTTGCAACTCAGAGTCTCTGTAATATGAAGGCAACCAGAATACGTATTTTCCTCTAAAAATTAACAAAAACTTACTATGGAAAATTTTTAAATAGAGATATAAGTACCAAATATAATTTACCCCAAACTGCTCCTATAATTTTGCTAGGTATTTTATTTTTGCTATGTAAATATTAAGTACTTTTTTTCCTTTTAATATGAATGTGGTTGAACACTGCTTGATCATCAGCTTAATTTTTTCAGTAAATATGGCTGGTCAATAAATAATATACAGATGTATAAAGTGTCTCTGAATCCATTATACTCCATTGTATGGAAGTATCACAATTTGTTCATCTAATTCTTTACTATTGGACATTTAAGTTGTTCTTAATATTTTACATTATATTAAAATGTGTTCCATGTTCAAAAGCTGACTCCTGATCTTGGGGTTATCCTTGAACCCCCTCTTTCTCTCAACCCACATCTAGTAAGAATCACATTGGTGGGCCGGCGCCGCGGCTCACTAGGCTAATCCTCCGCCTTGCGGCGCCGGCACACCGGGTTCTAGTCCTGGTCGGGGCGCCGGATTCTGTCCCAGTTGCCCCTCTTCCAGGCCAGCTCTCTGCTGTGGCCAGGGAGTGCAGTGGAGGATGGCCCAGGTGCTTGGGCCCTGCACCCCATGGGAGACCAGGAAAAGCACCTGGCTCCTGGCTCCTGCCATCGGATCAGCGCGGTGCGCCGGCCGCAGCGCTGGCCCCGCGGCGGCCATTGGAGGGTGAACCAATGGCAAAGGAAGACCTTTCTCTCTGTCTCTCTCTCTCACTGTCCACTCTGCCTGTCAAAAAAAAAAAAAAAAAAAAAAAAGAATCACATTGGTTCTACCTTCAAAATGTGCCCAGTTACCCACAACACCTTCATCTACCTTCATCTGGCCACATCCTTCTCTCTTTTACCTGGATTAACCTAATGACCTCCTGACTGACTCCTACCATTGCCCCTTCTACAGCCAGAGTGATAATAGAAAACATGCTTAAATCAGTTCACTTCTCCGCTAAAAACCCTCCAAAAGACCCTCATCTCTCTCAAAGGAAGAGTCAAAGTCCCCAGAACACCCTGCAAAGTGCTGTCTGCCCATACCTGTACTTCCCACTCCCTGTCTCCTACCACCATTGCCCGCTTCTCACTATTCCTTGAACAGGCCAGGCACGAGCCACCTCAGAGTCTTTGTGCTGGCTGCTGGCTGCTCCCTTTTTCCTGGAGTGCTCTTGCCCTCAATTCCATTAATTTCTTGCTCAAATATTAGTTTCTTAATAGGGCCTCCCCTGGCCACCTCATTTATTGTGCATTCCTACCACAAAAGATACTTCCACATCCTCCCCACTCTTCTTTCTTTTTATGCACTTATGCATATTTTCCCATAGCACTCACAATCTCCTAACATACCATGTAATTTACTTATTGGGGCCGGTGCTGTGGCCCAGCTGGTTAAGCTGCAGCCTGCAGTGCCAACATCCCATATACACGTCGATTCAAGCTGATCCACTTCCAATCCAGCTCCCTGATGATGGTGCCTGGGAAAGCAGCAAAAGACAGTCCAATTGCTTGGACCCCTGCCACCCATGTAGGAGACTGGAAAGGGCTGCTGGCTTCTGACTTTAACTTGGCCCAACCCTGGCCCTTGTAACCATTTGAGGAGTGAACCAGCGGATAGAAGTGCTTTCTCTCTAACTTTATCTTTCAAATTAATCTTTAAAAAAAGAATTATTATGTTTATTTATCATTGTCTGGCATCATCTGTCTCTCCTCATTAGAATGCAGGCTAAACAAAGGGAAGGATCTTTGAATTTTATTCACTGAAACATCCCTTGTGCTCAATAAATAATTATCACAAATGCAAAGAAGATAAAGTCTCAAAAACAGATTTTATGAGAGCTGACCCCATCAAACAAGAAGGTAGCTAAGTGGATTTCTTTTGATTTGTTAAATAAGATGCCTGGAGAGAGGCAACAGAGCTGTAAGTAGGAGTGAATTCAAATCTTGACTCAGCCACCATTGAGCTCTATGGCTTTGCCTCAGTTTTCTCCTCTGTAAAATGAGATTAACAATAGTCCCTACCTCAAAGTGTGCAGATTAAACAATTTATAAAAGTGCATGAAACAGCAAAATATAGTAAATGCTTATACACCCACACACATACACACACACATCACATATATGAGGATATAGCAAAATGTTTGTGGAAAATGCATATTATCAAAAAAAATAGGTGTCTGGATTTCAAAATATCTGCAGCAAAATAAACCTGTCTTTTAATTCTATTTTTCTATGAACTTCACGAAGTACATTCATATGTACTTGTGCATATACACATGAAATACTTCAAAAAATTAGTGGAATGGGACTGGCACTGTGGCGCAGCAGGTAAAGTTGCCACCTGCAGTGCCAGCATCCCATATGGGCACCAGTTCAAGTCCTGGCTGGTCTACTTCCGATCCAGCTCTCTGTTATGGCCTGAGAAAGCAGTGGAAGAGCTTTAGGAAGGTGAGGAAGAAGGGCTGGCATTGTGGTGCAGCACATTAAGCCCCCACCTGTCACACAGGCATCACATATCAGCTAGTTCCAGTTCCTGCTACTCCACTTCTGTTCCATCTCCTTGCTAACATGCCTGGGAAAGCAGCAGAAGATGGCCCAAGTGCTTGATGCCCACATGGGAGACCTAGAAGAAGTCCCTGGCTTTTAGCTTTGGTGTAGCCCAGACATGGCTGTAGCACCCATCCTGGGTGTGAACCAGTGGATGAATATCTGCGTGTGTGTGTGTGTGTGTGTGTGTGTGTGTGTGTGTCTCCCTCCTTCTTTCTCATTCTGCCTTTCAAATAAGTAAAAATAAATCATTAAGAATAAATAGATAAGCAAATAAATAAAGATGAGAAAGGTAATTTCAGGATCCCAAATCTGAAAATCATGCCTTCACTCAGCCTTTCTAGATTTAAAATAGGACCTTGAAGAATGATGTCTTTGGGACTATTTAGACAGCCCAATGGATTCATTCAGAAAATATGAACCTTCTTAGACTTACCCTAAATGATATACTCATTTATTGCCTCAGAATTATAGCCCATTTTTATGAAAGAAAAAACACCACCTACTACAGTTGAATGGTAAGACAGATTTTCATAGAAAAGAAACATATTGCCAAACAAAAACATCTCCACAGAACGAAGATGATACTAATGGTAGAATATGTATCAGACAAAGAAGATTCTTGTTTATTTCTAGATTTATTATTGAAGATATTTTCTGATTGGTGAATATGATTTCAGTGCCTTCTAAAGCCTCATGCCTTTTTGAACCAGAGTTTTCTGTATAAATTATGAGTAACAAAATTAATTCTATTTCACTTGCTAATCAAAATGAGTCTCTTAAGACTTCTGTTGGAAGTCATCTGTGAAGAATCCTTGCAAAATAGTTGATGCTTACCTTTTGCTAAAATTGAATTAATTAGCCTAGCAGATTAGAGCTTTCTTGTTTCCCTTATTTCTTACTTTTAACAAGCGCATTTCACTAAACTGAAATGGAGATTATAGTAGCAAGTCAGTGCTGGCATCGCTGCCTTGAAAAGTAAAGGCCCTTTTTTGTCTGTTGAGTTATCACCTGTCTTTCGCCTTGTCTAAACGAGTGACTCCCCCCCCACCTCAAAAAAAGTAAAGGTCAATTTCAATTTACTCTGGAATTTTTTTTACTCCTGAAGTCATATCTCAACTGAAATTATTCCCTGAAATCCCTAATGATAACAATTATATATGAAGACACTTCAAAATATTCATAGAAAATGCATATTATGAAAAATATGCATGCACGGATTTCAAGATTTCTTTCCTCAAAATAAGATTTATTATCTATTTTTACTTATTTGAGAGGTAGACAGGAAGAGAGAACAGGGAAAGAGAACACCCAAGTGCTCGGCCACTCTCCAAGTACCTGCAACTTCTGGGCCGGACTGAGGCTATGTTCGGGCCAAGGCTGGCAGTTGGCAATCTAGGCCCCCGATCTCAGTGGCAGGAACCCAATTACTTGAACTATCACCACTGCTTTCTAGGGTCTGCGTTAGCAGGAAGCTAGAATCAGGAACTGAAGATGGGTATCGAACTCAAGAATTCCAGGGTGCCTTGAACACCAGGATAAATGCACAATCGCCAAACTTATCTTTAATTCCATTTTCCGCTAATCTTTTTAAAGATAGACTTATTTATTTATTTATTTGAAAGGCAGAGGGGCTGGCGCCATGGCTCACTTGGTTAATCCTTCGCCTATGGTACCGGCATCCCATATGGGCACCGGGTTCTAGTCCTGGTTGCCCCCTCTTCCAGTCCAGCTCTCTGCTGTGGCCAGGGAGTACAGTGGAGGATGGCCCAAGTGCTTGGGCCCTGCACCCCCATGGGAGACCAGGAGAAGCATCTGGCTCCTGGCTTCGGATCAGCACAGCACTGGCCGTAGCGGCCATTTTGGGGGCTGAACCAACAGAAGGAAGACCTTTCTCTCTGTCTCTATCTCTCACTGTCTAACTCTATCTGTCAAATGGAATGGAATGGAATAAATAAAATAAAATAAAATAAAATAAAATAAAATAAAATAGAAAGGCAGAGTTACAGGGTGGCAGAGGCAAA